>NC_055957.1:48818622-49068622 GCF_018492685.1 Alosa sapidissima | reverse complement strand
ATCTGGCGTCCACTGAAAATAATCGTGGAACTCTGCTGGATGACTTTACCACTGGATGCCTTTAAGTACAAAAACAGTTTGTTCCCCACCACTCTTCACCATGGCCAGGCTTCAAGAAGTCCCTGATTATGAGATAGTTTAGGAATCACCAATACACAAACGTGAAGCTTTAGATAAGGAGACCACAGATGATCAGTGGGTTTAGACCAGTGTCTTACAACCCACTTCCCAACCCCAGTTCCGATTTAACAAAGATCTGCCTGTACACATAGATCTATATTTGCTATAGTTACATCCGTTTGCCTCCCACATCAATCAGATGTTACATGTACAACTGAATTGGACAATGTGACCCAAAATAGCATGCCTGTTTATTTTGGTAGCACATGCAGGACTGGGAAGAGGTGTGGAGGCAGGGGGTGATCAGCAGATCTACTCCCTATCTGATATACCTCCTTAAGGCCAAGAGAACAATTTGCTCTGTCCTGCTGCTGAGATAAGGCCGGGCCGCCGAAGACGAATGGACATATTAAAATGCCAGGGCTTTGTGAAGGGAAGGGTCAACATATGTGCTCCGTTGACCCCTGGCTAAAGCCACTGATTGGAGGAAGCAGATTGCGGGGACATTTGAACAATGGATGAGTGGTCAGTGAAAAAAATCACAACTGTTCATATATGCAGGAGTCCCCTTTATTCACTCTCACACAGCCAGGCCCTCATGCTTTTGTGTTTCACACTGGCTCTCCGTTTACGGCCAAGCTTTTTGTGACCATTATGTAGAAAAGACCCCACTCACCAACTGCTCATTTTCTCAACTTGGATGTGCAGGAATTCTGGCTACATCTGATATTTGGTCTTGTCTTGTTGTTTGGTCTGTTGTATATTAACCTTTGTAACTTTTGACTTTGAACTGTAATTATCAAGATCAAGAATGGCGCAATACCATTGCAGGCTGTGGCGTGTTTTCATATTTTGCACATTGTTAACTATGAGTAATTGTGGGGCTTTAGAGTATCCTCAGTTTTGTGTGGACTTTCAAAGAAAGTGAGTGCTTTGTCACAGTTGAGTGACAGTGTCCTACTTGCCGTGATACTTCCTGTCGTGACCCATATTCTAGTGTTTGTCCGTGCCTGACCCTTTGGTCTGTTGTCATGGCGGCCGTGAGAGTAACTCTTAGGCGCTGTGATGGAAACACAGAGGCTCCATTGAAGCGTTTCTGGGACAACGGGCAGAGGCGCAGGGCCCCGGGATTTCAGTCTTGCGCCCGGGTTTGGAATGAGAGAGAAGCAAATACAGACAGAGGTGCATGAGAGGCCCCTGTCCTTACACACACACACACACACACACACACACACACGCACACGCACACGCACACACACACACACACACACGCACACACACACACACACACACACACACACACATTCACAGAAGCGCATGTGTGCACACATGGACAACTGCACAAAAAACGCAGGTCGCACAAGACCCCTGACTTGGCGTGAACCCTTGGGAGCTGGTGAATGAGTGAGTGGCTGTCGCCCGCTGGTTTGAGCTACCTGTGGGAAATGCCAAGTGGGAGATTGATGAAATAAAAGCTTTCTCTTAATTAGCCCAGAGCCCTTTTTCAGTGCCTCGCTCCCCCTCTCTCTCTCTTCGCACACCGCCCGAGCTCATTGGAGGAGGAGGAGGAGGAGGAGGAGGAGAGGGAGAAGGAGGAAGAGGTGTGGGGGGTGGGGCGGGGGTACAGGGCAGGGCTGCTGAGGAGGACGCTGTTTAGTCAGCAGTTTGGTGTACTGCACTTCCTGGCCAGGGACCACAGGAAGGGGCAGTCGTGCCGTGGCGTCATGACGGGACTTGCTGCTAGTGCCTGACGTCAGCACATGTGCCATGCTGTTTGACTGGCTGCCCTCTCACTAGTTACGTGCAGATCAAGAGTTTGTTGGGACGTTAACAATCTCAGTGATTTGTTGTTGTTGCGGTTGTTGTTGTTTTTGTGAGCTTTCGAAGGTTAAGCCTTTAAATAAATGGCTGATTATCACAGATCTGTTGCAGAGATGGATATATACTGTATATGAATGGACAGGTTGCCACAGAAAGGCATCTAAAACATGAATGTAATCTCTGCCTGTGTGTGTCTGAGAATGTGGAGACACTGTGGCCTCATGTTTGGGTATGCTTGTCCACAGACTCCAGGGTCTACACAGACATCATGGGTCACGCCACAGAGCCAGGCCTGCCTGACCACTCCCCAGCCTGCCACCACACCTTTGGTCGCTCCGCAACCCTCGGGGGAACTCTGACCCGAACAGACAAGTATGTGACTTTAAAGCTTTATGCTGCAGTTAATGTATCACTGTGTGTGTGTGTGTGTGTGTGTGTGCGTGTGTGCGTATTGTTGGTGCCCACGTCTGTGAATTTGTTAGATTTTAAACTCATAAATGCAAGCTCATAAGGAGGTTATGTTTGACTGACAAAGGCCTGATCTACATCGAGATCTTCGTCATGTGCGATATCTACAGTATATTCAAGTTCAATTCTGTTTCAGTTTGATTCATTAACAATAGACATGGTCACAACAGACCTTGTCACAGAGCGGCTTGCTCTAGCGTCAGTACTGGTTTGGGAGGTGAGTTTACGTCTGCTCCCTGACCCTCTCGTCTGATCTCCTGTCCAGCCTGGTCCAGTCTCCGTGGCAGGAGAGCCCGCTGCTGTGCCGCCAGGCCTCCCTGCCCCCCCAGCGCTCCGGCACCACCGACTTCAGCCACCACCAGTCGTCGCCGCCGGGCCACCACCCTCACCCTGCCCCCAACGCCCACAGCTCTCCCCGGGGCAGCCAGCGCAGCCGCGCCGCCCGCTACGCCTCCTGCCGAAGCCCCGCGCGCAGCTTCGACGAGCACGACAGCCTGGCCACCCCCGCCGACCTGGGCCCCGCGGCCGGCCTTCTCCTGGTGGAGGCCACGCAGGGCCTGAGCGCGCAGCTCCACCAGCAGCCCCTGCACCAGCCCCCGCTGCTCCCCGAGAAGAGGAGGGCGTCGGACGGGGAGCACTCGCTGGGCTCGGCCTCGCCGGCACTCAGCGGCTTCTCCAGCCCCCACAGCGGCAGCTCGCTCAGCATCCCCTTCCCCAGCGTGCTGCCCGAGATGCAGGGCCGCGGCACGCCGGGCACCTCCTCACCTCTCCCTGGTACACAGCCACACACTCTCACCTTCACTAACCTCACAGTAATCCTTTTTAAAAAAGATTTTTGGGCTTTTGCCTTTATTCAGATAATCAGTGAAGCAAGTGGTAATGATGAGTTATGGTGGGATTGGGAGATGTGCACGGGATTCAAGTGTGGTAGCCACTTGCCACCACAGCTCTCCGGTTAATTGTGCTTTTGAATTGAATTTTAGTTTTACACCAAACCCTTTTTGCACAGCAGTGATGTGCAGTGTGAGTAAATTGATGATCAAGGTAAAAACACTGAGAGATAAGTGAAATGTGTGAGCTTACTTTCAGTTTGGAGTTGTAGTTTCAGTCTTCATAACATGGACATAGAGGGATACATGCGATGTGCTCTGATATTTTCTCAGCTCCAGAGGGCAGCTTGCTTGCGGGAACCTGCGATGGTGTCATAGTATATAGGCATAGGACCCTTTTGTAGTGGTAGCTTGTTGAAGCCACATGTGGATGAAATTAAGATTAACACATGTGTATGAAATTAGGATTGGCTTTAGGTGCATGGCTGTGCAATGCTGTGGTGATGATGAAATCTCTTGACTGCTTTCAGATGTGCTGGCAAGCAAACAAGTGACTGTGAAGTTTGTTCAGGATACATCCAAATTCTGGTATAAGCCTGACATCGCACGGGACCAAGGTGAGACACTGGTCTTTTCACTTGTACTGGGACTTTCTGTATAGAGCAAAATGGCATGGAAGCTAAAACTGAAAGTAATGTTTATATATAACCAAAGAACTGGGGACCTTTGAACTCAAACACAATGCTTGAACGGAACTGATCAGCTTATCTTTGTCGCCCAATGTCTAGCCATTGCTGTCCTGAAGGACAAAGAACCGGGCTCTTTCATCGTGCGAGACAGCCACTCCTTCCGAGGAGCGTACGGATTGGCCATGAAGGTGGCCACACCCCCGCCCTCAGTCCTACAGCAGAGTAAGAAAGGTAGGCGTGGGCGGCAGAGGGGTCAGGGATGGGCTTTGGGAAGAGAGTCACCACACACACACACAGGCGTACAGTGGGTGACATTTTCCAGAACCTTCTCTACTCACAATGGGACTAGCCAGGGGAGCAAACTTACAGTATCTGGGGAATTGTTCAAGTGGCATGAAAGCCTTCTAACGTTACACGGAACCCTCTCATGAACCCATGGCCAGAAGTGGAATGTGATAGGTGAACCCACCATACACCCAGTCGCTCAGCCCATCCTATCACCAGCGCCCCCACCGCCACCACCCACTCCCTTTCTGTTTTCAGGCCGAGGGCAGATATGGTATGCTTCCTGCGGCCAGGCTTTTGGAAGTCTTTGTGGGTTTTACAATGCAGCTCACCTAGCTTCAATCACGCTGCCTGAGTCAGTCAGATAACATTACACGTTTGCAAGATGGTAACGGCACGATGACAAAAAGAGGTCTTGAAATGATTAACTGCAACAAGTGGGGAAAAGGATTCAATTCGTTTTTTAGCTCATAAATCTGAATTTGCTGAAGTTCAACCTTGTCATTGAAGAGTGGTCGCTATTTATGACATATAGTATAACATGACCAATCTGTTAAGATTGTATCAGAAGTAACCTGGAGGCATATCATAATATAATATTATTTACATAGTAATATTGAACTGAATTTTCTTTCTGAATACACTCATATCTACAATAAAAACATGTTTAGGTGAAATTTAGTTTTTATTTTACGCAAAAGCAATGTTATTATCATAAAATACATTTACTATTTTTTTTAATCATTCATTTAAAAAAATAAAGAAATGCTTTGGAGTTACCACACATTGTCCGGGAGGTTGAAAGGCCTGTTCATGGTGATAGCAACAGATCAGTTTCCTCTTCTCTCTCTCCCTTTCGGCCGGGTTAGAGGGGAACAGGAGGGAGCATTGGGTGCCCATTGTGTGCCACTGCCCAGCTGCTCTGCCCATAATGACCAGTCCAGTTCAGAGCTCACAGGCCCTTTGTTGAGACTGGCCCCTCAAGCAGCACTACACAGGCTCCATGTCTTCTGAGTGCATACCCCACACACAACTCACACCCTACACACCTGAAACTCTATCGCTGGCCTTTTGTCTGTGTGTGTGAGTGAGTGTGTGTGTGTTTTTTTGGGGGGATAACTTTTTGAGAACTTTCCAAGGAAATCTTAAGCCTTTCAGAGGACCCTTTGCCAAGTAACATATTGTTTATCTACGCTTTGCAACTTAAATTATGTAAGCTTTTATGCATTTTATGTGTTTCAAATCCATTCATGTTCTTGTAAAGTTCAGATTCATGTTGCTTTTTTCCCACTGTTTGAATTACAAAAGCTAACTGAGCTTTGACATAAAAATATAGATATATGTGTTGACTCTCTCACCCCCACCTCTCTCAGGAGGAGATCTGTCCAATGAGCTTGTTCGTCACTTCCTCATTGAGTGTACTCAGAAAGGCGTGCGGCTGAAGGGCTGTCCCAATGAGCCCTACTTTGGTAAGTTCTCCACCTGATACTCACCCAGTCTCCATTGCCTGAAGTTGTACTGATATGAGGATGCATAGCCACAGCCACTGTTTGGCTGCACTCACCTATCATAGCACATGTTTTCTGAGGTCTCTGTGGTGGTATTGCTAAAGAGAGCCCCCTTGTGGTCTGTTAGTGTCACTGTCACATTGGCTTGCTGTGTGTAGAGACCATAAACATATACAATATACAGTCAACGGTAGAGACCCCGTGGAGTGCAGACATTGAGCTGTTTTGCTATATATGGTTTGTAATGGCATACTCCAGGATCAAAGGTTTGCTGATATGGATTTTAGGTAGACGAGGGACATGTAGTTTGTGAACGCACAAGTGAACCACATGTGTGACCTATGTGTCCTTCAGGCAGTCTGACCGCCCTGGTGTGCCAGCACTCCATCACGCCCCTGGCTCTGCCCTGCAAGCTCATCATCCCGGACAGAGGTGAGAGGTCAACCCCATTAGCGCTGCTCGATGGCAGACACACGTGATTGTGGGAGAGCAAATAAACAGGCCAGGGTCCCAAAGGATTCATGGCTCTGAGACCAGAGCACACATTCAAGCTCTGGGCTTTCAGTAAAAAGGAAAAGAGTTTTGTCTAGATTATGCTGGTTGAATTTTGAAAAAATTGTCTTATAGTGTTAATAGTTAATAGTTCATATTTTATTCCACTAATGTCAAAGAATTTATCACTATGTTGTTCGTATCACTATAAACAAACGTCCCTTGAAGAGAGAAAAGAGCTGGAAACTGAAAAGAAAATATTGCATGTACTTTAAAATGTGTAATGAGCCACCAACACATCCATGAAGCACATGTATCTCCATGGTGTTTTTCTGTCTTGTTTAACTGTCTGATGTGACTCTCACTCCCGCTCCGGCCCACCCCATGCAGATCCCCTGGAGGACGTAGTGGAGACCACAACCCAGTCCATCACCAACTCCGCCACAGAGCTCCTCAAGCAAGGGGCAGGTAGGTGTCCCCTTACGCCACCCCTTACTACAGTCCCACAGTCCACTCTCTCTGGACAGTCCAGCAACACTCATGACTTAGTGCTGTTTCTTGAGTCAGTGATAAGAGCTAAGTGTCCGTCCCGTGTGAGCGTGTCAGTTGTTGTCTGTGCTGGAGCAATCAGCTGGGTTTGTTGTGTGGTTCCCCAGCGTGCAACGTGTGGTTCCTGGGCTCGGTGGAGATGGAGTCTCTGACGGGCGGCCAGGCGGTGCAGAAGGCCACTGGTGAAGTGCTCAGCATGAGCCCGCTGCCAACCTCCACTGTGGTGCACTTCAAAGTGTCCTCCCAGGGCATCACGCTCACTGACAATCAGAGGAAGTGAGTCACGCAACACACACGCACACACACACACACACACCAGCATTTCTGCTAGAAAAATGCTGGTCTACATACCCCCATACGCTTACATACACCAACACACACACACACACACACACACACACACACACACAGGAGCTAAGAGAGACCAAAATTTGGATTTTAGTGGCGTTTAGAAACGGTAGTTCTCCAACTCAAATGTAGATGCAGATACAGACAGATGTAAATATACCTGCAACATTATATTTCCCAAAGATTTGATATACTTTGATAAGTGTTCTAATGACTTGTCTCATCTGTTTTCAGACTGTTCTTTAGGAGACATTATGCAGTGAACACAGTGATATTCTGTGCTCTGGACCCCCAAGACAGAAAGTGAGTGCATGCCTACTGACCCTCATGCTGTCAAAAACAAAAGAGGAAACATAATTGGTGCATGTTCTAATCTTATGTGACTCTGGCCAAAAAGCATGTGTAACAGTGTGCTAAAATGGATATTTTAAAACGGATAGTTCCGGTCCTTAATTATGATTGGTTGAATCTTGTGCGATGCCGATGTAGCACCCAGCATAACCCTTCACATTGGCCATATTTGGTTCTGTATTACTGCACTACCACAAATTGATACAAAAGTTAGTTGCTGTGTCTCAATGTTGCTTGGCAACCATTCTGATAGAAGGAGTATATTTTTTGGTGGACGACTGATTATCTATGAATAAATCATTTGTGAAATCTTGCCAGGTATATTTAGTAACCGTTTTAGAAAAGCAATAAGCTACTCTAGTCCGTAGGTAGAGTGATGTTAGAACAGCTAAGGGGGGTTTAGGCATGACACGCACAACACCCCATAGCTGTGCTAACATCCCTGTAGCCTACGGCCTCCTCGGGGCTTATTGCTTAAACACAAATGGCTGTCCCGCTGTATGTGCTGATGGGAGCAGATCAAATGTCCACAGCCCAGTGTTGGCCTCAATGACTGCATGTACTGACTGATGTTGCTCCTGCCTTTCAGGTGGAAAAGAGATGGCTGTGCTTCAGCAAGGTGAGTTCTTTAACCATGATTTAGTAATTCATATTCACATGGCATCTATGAGGAAAGACCAACACATGATTAGATGCACTCCATGGAGTGAATATTATATACCGTGTTTTGATATATCCATCTAGAATGTGTTTGAATTAAATTGAAGCGTTACAATGGCCTTCTCTCCTGACCTCTACCTGACCTCTACCTGTGTTGCAGGATATTTGGCTTTGTGGCGAGGAAGACAGGAAGTGCCATGGACAATGTGTGCCACCTGTTTGCTGAGCACGACCCGGAGCAACCAGCTAGTGCCATCGTCAACTTTGTGTCCAAGGTCATGATTGGTTCCCAGAAGAACTAGTGCGGTCACCTGAGTGCATATGAAAGGGGTCATCGGGCTGAAAGTGGTTATTTATGCTTTTCCCTGGGAAATGAAAGCCAGTGGCCATGCGTGGCCTATGAACAGCATGCGAGAGTGGAGGCCAGTTGCCATAGTGATACAGTATGGGAGAGCTTTTTGTTGTGTAAACAAGACTTTGATCTTGGCAAAACCGACACAAGCTGTACTTTAAAATTAGGGACCCATAATCATGTATGTATATTTATGTATTAGTATGTTATGAAATCCATATTTATTTTACTATCATCATTTCCAAACCATTTCCAAGTGTTGTTTTTTTCTAAAGTCTAAAACTGTACGTACATGTGAATTAACTCTGACTATTTGAAGCTATATCAGATAGCCACCAGAAAACGTAATGATACTATAAGAAACGGAGTGTAAATTACTATATGCTGTGATATAAAAAACAGTCCATTCTAAAGAGTCAGTGAAATTTTCAACTGAGATGCATATGTGCTGCTTTTTGGTGAACGTATATGAAGTAGCCTACTACTTCAATGTAGGCATACAAGAGACATTTTACCATTTTCGTTGTGTATGGCTTCTTATCTCTGGGTACTCTTAAGGCGTCACTGACAGAATTTGCGGTCAACCAAAGTTGTTTCAAAAACAAAGTTAGTATTGTTCCAGAACGGGCTCCAATGCTCTTACAGCATGTATATGCTCAACTCCACAGTGAGCAAAGCTAGAGGTTAGGCTCCCCTTAATCTATGCAAAGGATGTAAATAAAAACATTGAAATTGATCTACAACTGGCTAAATATATATGCACATCTCTTTTATGATTTGAGTTTCTATATTTTTGCCCAAGTATTTCTTGTTGAGAAGCTTTTGAGATGTGATTAAAGGACACGAATATCATAGCAATTTAACAACACAAGTCTATTTTTGTATGTCAACCCTGATATGTATATGTATTTATGATTAGATGAAATTATATTGTCCATGAATACACCCAAACCATGATGCTCAATTATATGCTATTAGTCACAGAATTATGTATTCAAACTTAATATTTTGAAGATTTAATCTTGACACCGGCAAGTTTTTGTAATGTGAGTTCATTCTCTTTAAGCATTTTATCTAATAATTTGCTAAAGTTATATTATGTCTTGTATTATTTTAACAACGTACCTTACAAAGAGCCTGTGTTCAGAAGATGAAAATATTACGACTGTAGAGACGGCATCATTTGCATCAGTTTAGTTTTATATATAGAATTATCTAGTGGAGTATACAGCATGGGGATCAAAACGTCTTGTTCTGAAATGCTAGCAACATACATGTATCATGTATACTGATGAAATGCTTGAGCATTCCAAGCTGGTTATGGTGTTATGTGTCATACGGTCAACAGACATTTAAAGACATTTGGACACTGAGCTTTTAGCAACTTGGTCTCAAACTATGTTAAAAAAATATATATTCTCATGAATGATATACTTACGACTTATGGGACCATAGAGAAGTATGGCGTTGACTATGAATGCGTATATTCATGGAATTTGATATTTGTTAAGATTCTTTATTCTATGAACTTGCAGCTCAGTTGCCAGAGGACACTGTATTGTATTTTCTATGTGTGTTTCTTGATCTCCATGAACTGTGGCCAACCACTCGATATAAGTGGCATTATAAGATATGGATGTAAATAAATAAAAAGGGATGTCATAAGCATGACCTTTCCATATTGTGTGGTCTTCATGCAATTTGTTTTCAACTTGTTACGCTTGATTCAATATGGTCTTTTACCTCTGCAACACAATGCATTAGTTCAGAAAATCTGAAAAATGTTGCTACAGTAATTTTATTTGGAAATGTCCATTGCCAAGCTTATCATTCATGCTTTTAAAAAGAACCTTGAAATCAGAGTTATTTTGTCAGGAAAAGGGGAAGCTGAAAGCTCTGAAACCAGATGTGTTGGATATTAAATGGGTTTGAAATGAAAGGGTAAAAGAGGGATGCTCTTGAATAAGTGATTTTGGGAATTACAACCAGTTCAAATCAGTCTGTGTGCAGCACTGTGAAGGAGGAAATGACAGCTTAGTTTGAGATGGCGGTTGGGGATTAATTAAAGCCTACTGAACGTAGCCATTTATACCCAGTAAGCCACAAAAATGTTGGCTCAATTCAGAAGTTTTTTACAGAAATATGTTCTTCTCATGATCCTCAGGGAACCTATAGACTCAATATCAATGTTAGACTTTATAGAGTAAAGACAGTGCTGTTGTTTTGTTGTGAATATGTAATATATCTAATTAGTCATGTTTATTGTTTTATCACCAAATACTATTAAGATTAGCATCTACACCTAACACTTCTTCAGACTGAGATGAATCTCAATTTGTATAGGCCTATAATACTTCGCCTAACATTTATACATCGTACTATTTATGCTTGGTATAAACAGAAATAGTAACTCCACACGCACTTAGCTATTGGGATGGGTGGCTCAGTCCTGGTCTTGCTAATCCTACCAGCAGGTGGCAGTATTTGCACACAGAACATGTGAGGGGGTGCTATGGAGTAGGCCTAGTGTGGGGAACAGAGGGAGAGCTATGGAGTAGGCCTAGTGTGGGGAACAGAGATATAAGGAGTTGTGTGTGTAAATCTACTCTTCATATGAAGAGTTTAGATGTAAACTCTACATATGAACTCTTCATATGTAAATATGTAAATCTAAACTCTTCATATGAAGAGTTTGGTTCCAAAACGCTAATCCATTTGTGAAAACATTAATAAGTCATGTTATTTAAGTGTGTATTTCAGGTAATATCAATAAAATTGCAGTTCTGTTGTTTTGATTGAGTAGATAAATCAAATAATACCCAATTACATTTCCACTGAAATTACTTGGAAAACAAAATTAAAATAAATTAAATTAAATTCATTAAAATTGAGGTTATAGCATTTTGGAACCAAACTCTTCATATACACCCCTGGCAAATATTGATTTAATGTTGATTTTCTCTTCATCAAGATGTTTGTTCTGACTGAAAATGACACTGTCACATGCCAAAAGGTTGTAAGACAATGTGGGAGAAATATGGAATAAAAAAAGAAGCATTTTCATCTTTTTTAACTTTTTTATGAAAAATGGTATGGTGACCTTCTCAAAGTAAACGGTAACACTAAAACAAGGGATTCCATTAAGATGATCAGGCAGTGTGCCGAGAGACCTACCCCAATAGACGTCATTGGACCATTAAACCACACAATGATCCAAAATATACAGCCAAACAAGGCAAGAAATGGATAGCAGAGAACAATATCAACATTTTAGAGTGGCCCAGCCAAACCTTAATCTGTCAAAAAAGTGAGCACATGGGCCAGAGTGATGGCAGAGAATCGTTCCTGCCTCAAAACCCAGATTGCTGCTAAAAAGGTGCAGTCTAGAATCATGGTGGAGACATGGAGAGGCTCGGTAGGTATTATAAGAACCATTTTGAGAGCTGTTTCTACTGATTATTTAAAAAGGGTGAAAATGAATAATTTTGTTCATTCCATTTTCCATAAAAAATTTTAAAAAGATAAAAATGCTTCTTTTTTTATTCCAAGATTCTACCACATTGTCTTACAACCTTTAGTCATGTGACTGTGTCATTTTCAGTCAGAACAAACATCTTTGTTAAGAGAAAATCAACATTAAATATTTAATATTTGCCAGGGGTATGAATAATTGTATTCTTAACTGTACACACACACACACACATATATATACATATATTGTACATACATACATACATACATACATACATAAAATACATTCAAGAATGCTCTCCCAGTCTTTGTCTCTCTCTTTACTCTCTCCTTCTCTCTCTCTCTCTCTCTCTCTCTCTCCCTCACTCAGGCAGGTGGTGAAAGTGAAGAATTCCCGGGGAGGGCCGAACGGAAACCCAGGGCCAGGTGTGTGGTTGTAGGACACAGAGTCTCCTCGTGGTCCTCCCTCTTATTTAGCCTGGCCTGAACATCCGGAGAAAAGAGACAGGGGAAACTCCAGAAAGCCCCAGACAAAGCCGCTAAGCACCGTGGAATGTGGCAGATGAGGGGAGTCTGAGCTTCTCAAATCCTGCTGACTCCAGGATACTCCAAGACTAATAAATGGTTGCCCAATAGGCTATATTATGGTGTATGCTATATTAAATCGCAAAATCTGTTGTTCATTTTTTTAAATTCTATTCTGACTACAAATTCAACTATACTGAAATATTTGAATTTCTATCATTACCTGCCCCTTGCTGAGGCTGTGGGCGATGGAGTCTGGAGCCCCTGATATAGAGGCGCATCAAGCTCCATGAACTGGCTTTGTCCATTAGCAACTGTGCAGTGAGAATATTGCCATTTCATGGCACAAAGCAGGGAGCAATCAAGCGTCAATGGTTTGAATAATGAGGGCATGTGACAATTACGTCAATCAGCTGATCACAATGTTTGGACCCCTATGTTAATAAAGTTTGCGTGGAGCTCATGTGGATTCTTCTACAATGGAGCGCATTTCCAATCATGAATGAAGATTGTTTGCATGAAATTAAATAGTAAAAGTGTTGTGGAAAAGGACATGCTCTGAGGGAAGTCATTTCTACATGGAAGTTGGGTGTCTGAATGTGAACACACCCCTGCATTCCACTGACCCACTTCAAATGTTGTTCAATCTTTATGTCTTGAAATTGAATGAAGTTATTGAAATAACTTTAGGCAAAGACTTTCTAATGAGGAGACACAGCACTCAAAAAATCCTCCATAGAAATGCATGGGGCTAGTTTGTAACACCAATATGGCCGTTGTCTACACATATCCCACCCCTTCCTCAGCAAAACGTCAACATGTAAATACATTGAGCCAATCATGTGGTGTGATGTGAATACATTGAGCCAATCATATGGTGTGTTGTGAAGACATCTTCTCAATCATGTGTTGTGAACTCTGGAGCAAGATTGGTGTCGTGAAGCCTTGCGCATTTCTGCCGAATAGGATGCCCGACGAGTACCCAAAAAGCGTTGCTATATGGCCGCCTATGGGACTTGCCTAAAAGGACTTTGCTTTAGGCCATACATGTTAGAAGCCACATTGGCCAACAATACAATTTAGGCTCCTACTGTTAATAGAGGGATTTATGGTGAAGGATATCCTCACGGTTGTGAATCATCGATACGGCTGATTCCATTTTCCATTAATTCTTGATATGGCAGCATTACTCTTAACTGTTCCCAAATTCCTGAAAGGATCATAGCATCTTTTACAACCCTTGCTTCTGGCATGACACCCCCATTCCACTGCATGAGCAGCTCTATATGTGTACAGCGTTTCCATGGAGATCCTGATTCTCATGGCGACAGCCTTTCTGGCATTCGCCTAACAAAAAGCTACAGTTCCCCTGGTGCCATTGGTGTCTGGCTAGATAATGGGATGGAAATGAGGTCCTGTATCATTCCTCCTTCCTGGGGCAGTGGGGACACTGGTGTATATGGAATGGCCTCCACTCCACTCCATGCACCCCCCCCCCCATCCTTCGAGTAATTTCACAAGTTCACATCAGGTCCTCGGCTCCAACAGCATTCATTACAATGAGATGCCAGTGTGAGGGCCAACTGCGAGTCACCCCCCCCCACACACACACACACTACCCACCTCCTTGTGTATGCGCTGCAGAGGACGTTAGTGGACGCTAATTGGGTTTGACTGTTGCACATTCACCCACAGCAGGCTTTGTCTTGTCTCCTGAACAGTTCTGCAGGTTCACCCAAGGTCTTGCCAAAGGCCTATGCCAAAGGCTGCGCCACTGTAGTGTCAAGAGTAATGTTGCACAGCTGTGTCATGGCCATTAGCGCGGACAGAGCCTCACCCTATTCACAAGCTTTAATTGGGAGAGCAGAAAATATCCCTCTCTGCTTAATTTGGATAATTGCATAATGCCAAGCTTTGTTTGTGTTTATTCTCCGCCGCCCAACACCCAGTTCCTGGTCCAGGTCATTTTGGAGCTCACTCTCTCTGTGTGTGTGTGTGTGTGTGTGTGTGTGTGTGTGTGTGTGTGTGTGTGTGTGTGTGTGTGTGTTTGTGTGTGTGTGTGTGCTTATTTTCACCATCAACTTTCAGTGTTGTCATTCACTGACCTGTTGTTCATGTCTGTCCGTTTAACGGTCTGTAGGTTGGAAGTGGACATCCATCTTGTGGTGGTGGGAATGCTTTGGAAATACAACCTGTGGCTGGGATTGGTAATGCAGTGAGAATGGAAATGATACATTTGCTGATACACATGCTGATGTCTTGAGCAACACATCTCTCATTGTCCAATGTGCATTTCATCTCCATTCAATACTTACATTCCAGTCTACCCCACAATAACTCCTCATACTAAAATACCATAGATTAAAACAGCAAACTCATGTGAACCCCAGTTAAAGTTTTGGGGAAAAAAAGGAATGTATGTTACATGAAAGTATTTGAAGATTCAATTCTTGGTATGGCAGCAATGTGTGCACAAGACAACAGGTCCTGGGAGCCCATGGCCTCGAAAAGGTATGTTGATTTGACGTTGAGAAAGAGGTCCTTCATTCCTTACATTCTCTCGATAACATATACATTCAAGGTCTTGAAATGATGAGACTGGACCCACATGAACAGCATACAGTATGTAGGCCAGAGAGAATGACATTCATCAGAACTAGAGACACCACATGCTATTGAACACAAAGTTACTGTATTCTTCAAAGCTATACTAAGCTATCACTCACTTTTTTCCACTCTGCTGGAACCCTGATTGTACAGTTGTGGGACACAGACACAGAGTGTGTGTGTGTGTGTGTGTGTGTGTGTGTGTCTGTGTTTATGTATGTATGTATGTATGTATGTATGTGTGTGTGTGTGTGTGTGTGTGTGTGTGTGAGTATGTGTGTGTGTGTGTGTGTGTGTGTGTGTGTGTGTGTGTGTGTGTGTGTGTGTGTGTGTGTGTGTGTAAGTGTGTGTGTGTGTTGGGGGGTCTGCCCCACTCTGAATGAGCCCCATTCACTCACAGTCCTGTTGCGCTCCTCAGCCAGCACTGCGATGCCAGGGCTCTCTGCTCACTCCACACATCAACACGCCATACAGTCTGGCCTGCTGTGGACGTCTAGTGGGAAACATTAATCACTCTAATCACAGGAAGACAGCACAGCAGTGGGACCACAGTGATGAAAGACCAGCACTATGGGGTTAGTAGTGGATGGATGAGGGGTCTTGGGCTGTCCATCCATCCAAGGAACTGATTTGATGTACTTCATATTTTTACACAGAGTACAGGGCCACCATATCTCTGTCCTCCTACATTATCCTCCAGATCCGGAGACGCATGCAGACGCTATGATTTGAGGGACGAGTGTCTACAGTCGCCAGACTCCTCTTGTTTTGTTGTTTTAATGCAAGTGTAGTAAAGTGTTCACTTGTAAACAGCTTGATTGTTTGTCAAGCAGTTATTGCAGTTTCGCAGATGCAGCATACATCCTCATGTAGACAGGTCTCTCTGTGGCTCTTCAGTCCTTTCTGCTGCCTGCTCTTGCTCTCACCCTCTTAGATGCTTCTTTGCACTCTGCCCTACTAGGCACAGTGTCGCCCAACCCTCTAAATGAACATGGTGTTCCTTGGTGCCGCGGGGCAAGTCTCCGGTCCAAGAGCAGACGGGCTGGGCAGGATGGCGTCGGCACCTCCTCCCCCACCACATCTTTGGATGACATCCTCCTCACAGGACTAACAGCAGCAGTGGGAGTGCTTAGCCAAGCTCTCTCTGATCTCCTCAGACTCAATCTCCACTCCAAGCTGGACTGGACTGCAGTTCAGTAGAGCCCGTCCAGTGGTGATCCACCACCACTCTCAGCTGAAGGCAGTCACCTAAACAGCTCTGCTTCTCCCAAAAAACTGGACTGCCACTGACGCGTAAATAAACAAAACACAGAGCCCACATGCAGCCTCAGGCCACTGACACATGAAGACATTTTCAGTCAGACACCTATGATTTTAGCCCAAGTCTACCCCGACAAACTTGCTAGCATATTTTAATTTCCTCTGCAGGTCCATCTGGAAAAGATCCTGTTGACGCCGGTTTCTGAACTTCCTGATTTACCACATCTAGCGAAGTAACCAGCGGTGAAATTAAACTTAAATTGGTGCATTAAACACTTACTAAATCGTTTAAGAAGAACAACAAACACATCGTAAATGAAGGTTTGAAATGCGGTTGTTTACACAGTTCCAAGGGAAATACACGATCCTGGGTTTTTGATGATTCAGAAATGCTCGTCCTTTCCAGGCCTGCAGAAAACTGCATTAAACTCTTACCAAATCGTTTAAAAACGGCATTAAAATCTTACCAAATCGTTTAAAAAGTGCAACAAACTCTTACCAAATCGTTTAAAAACTGCATTAAACTCTTACCAAATCGTTTAAAAAGTGCAACAAACACATCTTTCTCGTAAAGTAAGGTTTTAATTGCTGTTGTCTACACCAGGGGTCCCCAACCTTTTATGGACCAGTTTGATTCCCATTTTTTTTTTCACGGACTTGTGGGGGGGCGGGGGGGTTCGGGGGTTCCATGTTCCGTGTTGTGCATGCATTACTTGAAAAGAACTAGCTCCAGTTATGTATGAACAGTGAAGGTAACGAACTCTTAAAAATGTGAAAAACGTGAACTTGAAGAAGTGAAAATTGAACAATATGAACTATGAATATTGAACAACTTGAAGCTACATCTATCATGTGTGAACATGCTTAACAAAATATGGTAACAAAACATGGGAACTAAACGTGCATTACGAATATAATCAGTGGGAGCCCTGTGCTTGTTTCCCTGCAACAAGAAGGTTCCATCTGGGGGTGATGGAAGACAGTGACACCCTCAGTGTGTTTGAAATGTCCAGTCGATTGCGCAATTTGGTCTTAGTTGCAGTCATTGCCGAAAACCTGGCCTAGATACGTGGTGGGAAATGGTAGCAACGTTTTCAGCGCTTTTACGGCTATCTCGGGATATTCTGCTTTGGTTTTCATCCAAAAACCCGCCAGAGAGGTTTCCTCATAGCCTACACACTCTTTAGACCACCGTCATTTGCAATTTCGATCAACTGCTCTTCCTCCTTCCCTGACAATTTAGGACTATTCGAGATATTGACAAATGGGTTACGGACCCACTCATTGGTTTGCCGTGGATCTTTGGAGGATTTGGAGGAAGTAACGACTTTATCTGCCAGTTTAAAGACAGTCGTCATTCTCCCCTGCAGTGACAGGTTGAGGTCATTAAGCAACCTGATATGTCACACAGGTAAGCGAGTTTTGACAACCAGCCCTCATCGCTAAAATATGCAGCTAACGGTGACTTTTTCTGTAAGAAATCTCTGCTGCGGCTCTCGCAACTCAAACACTCTGGCCAGTGACCTGCAACCAACCAACTTGGATAGCGTACCACGGTGACCCATTCACCCTCTCTAACAACTGTGCCTCAATATCCTCTGACATATCATCAATTCGCCTATGGACAGTGCTTGCAGAAAGCGGTACCTGAGCTATTTTTTAGCTGCAACCTCCCCAAGGAGTTCATTGCACATGCCTTTACAAGCAGGCAGAATGAACTCTTCCCCAATAGTAAAGGGCTTCTTAGATTTAGCAATCCGACTAGCCACTATGAGGCTTTTAGCGCAGCCACGTTCACCGATGTGGTTGCTTCACGCACTATTTTTTTGTCCTTCTTGCTCGCGTTTCTTACGCTCAAAGAACTCAAGGGGTTTGTCTTTAAGTGTAGGATGCTTGGACTCTAGATGTCGAATTAGCTTTGATGGTTTCATTGCTTCGTTTGACAACTTATCGCCAAATACCACACATAAAGGACTTGGTGCATGCGAGTCACCGTTCTCTGTGAAACCATATTTTAAATATAACTCGTCATATTTCGTATTAAATGACCCCTTCTTTTTCTTTGAGGTATCTGGCTCACCATCGTCAGTGGGTATTATTGCGAATGTGACATTATTGCTATCATGTCGCGTGCTGTATGAAATTACCACACTGGCTCAGAGGCAAAACGTAACCTTTACTAGTAGGCAGGTAAAGTAGCCACTGATTACAGCTTCATCAGTAGACCCGAACTCTAGTTCAACTTAATAGAACCACCCACGACAACCCCTAGTCCAATGTGATTGGCTGTCAGAACATGACACAGGTATGGGCTTTCCAGCCCCATATACTACATCCCCCCTCTTAGCTAAACAGTAGCACACAAATGCATTCCATGTAGTATTCCCATCTTCAAGAGTAAACATTAAAAAAACATTATTTAACACAGTGATTGCATTTAACTCAAAACATCATACAGCTGACAGCCTCACTGTATATTACTCAGTCAAGCTGTACTAAAGAATGTAATCCTGTAGTCGAGTTAGCAGTTTCAGGTTTCTTCCTGCTCTGGTTGTCTGGCCTGTATCAGTCTCTGTGTCAGGCCTTTGTCCTGGCACATCATGTGTCCCATTCTGCCCTTGCTCACTCTCATGGTCGGACTCAGAGTCTGGGCCCACGGTTTCATCACTGTCTCCACGCACAGCAACTCTGTCAGGCCTGAGATGCCTGCGGTTTCTTCTGTATCCTGCACCTGTTGGTGTGATGATGTCATAGGACCTCGGCTCCTCCCTGATTCTCTCTACTGTTGCTGGCTGCCATCCTTTTGTTGTATTCATGCACACTCTCTCACCCTCCTCAAAGGTAGGAAGCGGCGCCGCCGCCTTGTCATAGCTGTGCTTTTGGCGAAGCTGCTGTTGTCTGAGACTTTCTCAGGTATTGCATGTGCCAGGGCAGCCTTGCTGGCAGGGAGATCGGAACGAAGAACACGCCCCATCAACAGTTGAGCTGGTGAGTATTTCAGTCCCGTGACTGGCGTGTTTCTGAAATGCAGGAGAGCCCTGTGAGGGTCAATACCCGTCTGTGTCGTGGCTTTCAACATGTTCTTCACTGACTGAATGGTCCTCTCAGCCAAGCCATTTGACTGTGGGTAGGCTGGGCTAGAATGCGTTATCTTGAAACCCCATTTCTTTGCCAACTGGGCCATCTCAGCACTGGCAAAGGGTACATGATCTGCAATCAACTCAGTGGGTATACCATGCCTAGCAAAAACACCCTTGAACTTGGCTATGACAGTACCTGATGTCTTGTCGGACAGCTTCAGGACCTCAGGATACTTGGAGAAGTAACCCACTATGAGTAAGAAGGAGCGTCCTTGAAATTCAAAAATGTCAGCCGCTAGCCGCTACCTTTGCCCATGGTGTATCAGGCACTGTGTGAGGAAGGAGGGGCTCCTTCTGGTTGTCAGGTAGCTTCTCTTGGCATGAGGGGCATGATTGAACCATCATTCTGACATCTTCTGTGAGACCAGGCCAATACATTACACCTCTGGCGTGCGCCAAGGAGCGCTGGATGCCCTGATGTGCAGTGTGCAGCCGCCTCAGCATCTCAGCCCTGAGGCCTCTGGGGATTATTATACAGAGGTTGACCATTAGCAAGCCATCTGCAATGTAGATGTCATTCTTCGCATGCCAATATGGCTTTGCCTCTAGTGGAAGGCACTTCTTCCTCTCTGGCCACCCTCGCTTGTGAAGACTCACCAATGTCTGCATCTCGCTGTCTGTCTCCGTCACTGCTCTCAGTGGCTCCAGGAGAGACCCATCCAGCTGAGTCATTGCACTGATGTCATATACAACCCTTTCGTCCCCCAGCTCACAGTCTTCCGGCCCGGCATTTGGTGGGAAAGCTCTGGAGAGTGTGTCAGCTACCGCCATGTCCTTGCCTGGGGTATAGGTGATGTTAATGTCATACTTCTGTATCTGGAGAAGCATTCTTTGGAGGCGGGCAGGTGCCTTGCCAATGGGCTTGGTGACTATAGCCTCCAAAGGCTTATGATCAGACTGGACTTTGACTGTGACGCCATAAACATATTGGTGAAATGTTTTCAGTGCGAACACTATGGCCAGGAGCTCTTTTTTAATTTGAGCATAGTTCTGCTCAGCTGTAGAGAGGGCTCTGGATGCAAAAGCTACAGGACGCTTGCCCTGCACTAGTACTGCTCCCAGGCCATCTTTGGACGAGTCAGCTTGTATTTCAACTTCCTCTTGTGGGTTGAAAAACTTTAACAGTGAGGTGTTGGTGATGGCTGCCTTCAGCCTGTTAAGTGCGGCTTGGTGCTCTGGCTGCCATTGCCACATCATGTCTTTTTTTAGCAACATTCTAAGAAGAGTGGCTTCGTGTGGGATATACTAGGCAAGATATCGAGTCATACCCAACAACCTCTGTAGGCCCTTCTTGTCTCCAGGTGGAGGCATTGCTGCGATTGCTGCCACTTTGGCGCTATCTGGTCTGACTCCCTCTGCGCTGATGATGTGCCCCATGTATTTGACATCACTCACCATGTACTGGTTCTTGTCAGCATTGAATTTCACGTTCAGCTTGACGGCTCTGTCCATCACCTGCTGTAGGATCTCGTCATGTTCTTCCTTGGTGGCTGCTGCTATGATCATGTCATCAGCAATGACGTGGACTCCAGCAATATCACCAAAGCTGTCTGTATTGGTTTGCTGAAACACCTCACTTGCACTTTTAATTCCAAATGGCAGGCGCATAAACTGGTACCGCCCCCAGGGGGTGTTGAACGTGCACAAGTCAGCTGACTCATCATCAAGCTTTATTTGCCAATACCCATCCTTTTCATCAAGAATTGTGAACACAGTCTTTCCTGCTAACTTGCACATCCTCGGGTGTGGGTATGGAGTAGTGTTGGCGAAGCACTGCTTTGTTGAGGTCCCTCGGGTCCAAACACACCCGTAGGGTACCATTTTTCTTTTCAGTTATAACAAGGCTGCTCACCCATGGTGTTGGCTTTGTTACCTTGCGACACACACCTCTCTGTTCTTGAATGTCCGGTGTGTCTTTCAGCCTATCCAGAACAGCAAATGGGATTTTCCTGCACCCATGGACAACAGGGGGCACCTTCGGATCGACATGGATGTGGTGTATGCCTGGAAATTCACCTAGTCCCTGGAACACTTTTGGATAGCGCTGGAGCAGCTCCTCTTTGGTCCAAGGTGGATTTCGCTGTGTTAATGTCTCCACTTTTCTGACGAGATCTAGACTCACACAAGCAGCTCTGCCAAGCAGTGGCGTGTCAGATGTATCCGTCACATAAAAGTGTAGGAGGGCCTGCTTGTGTTGGGACTTCACATGCAACGTATACCCTTGGGCTTGATGCGGGTGCCGCCATAGGCTACAAGCACAGTGTCTATCTTCTTCATGTTATATTGCTTGGGCATTGTATTTGCTATTGTTTGTGGCAGCACGTTGGCTTCAGCCCCTGTGTCAAGCTTGAAGTTGACCGTTCGCCTCCCCCGATACGGAGCGCTGTGTGCCACCCACTGTCTTTAGAACGAGCCTGTGCTTGTGTGACAGCACCAATGAACAGTGCATCCACACCCATGCTTTCTGTATCAATGGGTGCAACATCAGGTGCTGACCGGCATACGGCTGCAAAATGGTTTCTCTTGACGCATTTCCTACATTCCACATTGAATGCGGGACAGTTCCTGGGCTTGTGCATTCTGCCACATCTGTCGCATGTCTTCTCCTGCTGTTCACTGGTCTGGCGCTCGCGCAATTTCGGTGCCTGCCGTTGGCGCCCATGTTTTTCTATTGCAAGCACATCTTGCTCTGTGCTACCACTAGCCGCCATGACTTTGGCCTGAGCCTGAGTAACTTCTTTGGCGCGGCATATGTCCATGGTTTTGGTTAGAGATAAGTCTAAGACAGTCAAGAGTTTCTCCCTGAGACGTGCATCCGAAATACTGAACACAATTTTGTCTCTAAGCATTAAATCCTCAGTCTCTTTGAATTCACAAGTGCGTGCTCTCTGCCTCAATTCCGTGACAAACTTGTCAATACCCGTATGTTCATGAAACTGATGTGCCCAGAATTGATGCCTTTCAAAAACAGTATTCTGTCGTGGTGCACAGTAATTTTCAAAAGCTTTTATTACCTCTTCCATTGTTTTGTTGTCGGTATCTTCGTAGGTAATTTCCAGTGTGTTGTAAATCTCCAACGCATCCTCACCAATGCAGTGTAGCAGCACGGCTATTTTCCGACCCTCTGCTTTCTCATTAAGTCCACTAGCCAAGAGATAGAGGCGCAATCTTTGCTCCCATTTTCGCCAATTTTCTGCAAGGTTTCCCGTCAGGGACAACGGTGACGGCGGAGTGAATGATTGCATCGTTTCAAAGTTCCGAGTTTCCACGTACTCACTGCAGCGTTAGCGTGTGCTAGCAACGATGGTTGTAGACTAGCTATCCAAGCAAGCTATCCACAGGCAATTCATCCACACGCCAGGCGAAGATGTACAGCGGTTCACTTCTTCTGACACCATATCATGTGTGCTGTACGCGTGCTGTATGAAATTACCACACTGGCTCAGAGGCAAAACATAACCTTTACTAGTAGGCAGGTAAAGTAGCCACTGATTACAGCTTCATCAGTAGACCCGAACTCTAGTTCAACTTAATAGCACCACCCACGACAACCCCTAGTCCAATGTGATTGGCTGTCAGAACATGACACAGGTACATGTATGGGCTTTCCAGCCCCATATACTACAATTGCGAATTAAATTGAGTTTATTTAGTTTGCATGCATTTTTTTTTAAACTCTTGTCGTAGGCTACGGCCCGGTTAGGAATGTCCCGCGGCCCGGTACCGGTGGTTGGGGACCACTGGTCTACACAGTTCCAAAGAAAATACGTCACTGTTTTTTTTGGAAATGGTCGTCAATGGGATCCTTTCCAGACAGACCTACAGAGCAAATTTAAATTTGTCTGAGTTCACCCAGGCTACAATGATTTAGTATGGACCAGCTCAGTGTCTGTGTAAAGCCTGTGTGTGTGCTTTTGGTGTGTTTACAGGTAACTGGGAAGTGGGATGAGTCCTAACATGATGTTAGCTTTCTGGCTAGCTAGCCTACAAACACTACCAATGTTGTCAGCTTGCTGTGGTCAAGTGAACGCTCTCAACACATTGCACTCTGGCAAATGACTGGCACATGGTGTGTAATGTACAGGCGGTGGTAGTGTAGTGGTTAAGGAGCTGGGCTAGCGTGCAGTAGCCTGAAAGTTGTCGGTTCAATTCCCGGCTTCCACCGTTGTGCCCTTGAGCAAGGCACTTAACCCCAAGTTGCTCCGGGGACAATGTGATCCCTTGTAATATAGCTGACATATGTAAGTCACTTTGGTCAAGAAGTGTCTGCTAAATGTAATGTAATGTAATGTAATGTACTGTAATATAATATAATATAAGATAAGATAAGATAAGATGAGCCTTTATTGTCTCTGGATGGAGAAATTTGTTTTGGGTAGTTGAGCAACAGAGACTACATTGGATGCACTTACTAAGTAGAGTCTAGATTTACACATATTCACACTTACACAAACAACCATGTAAACATAAAAGCTATGACCCTCCAACCCCAAACCAACCACCCCACCCCCTATCGTAGTCCATACATCCCCTCATGCCTTTAGATATCATGCATGCACCAGTGGCGGAACAAGTCAGAGCCGGGCCGGGGGCGGGGCACATGACCGGGCCCTTTATTAAACTCATCATAACATAATTTTACAACATAGGCTACAAATGCCCGCAACAGCTTGTCTTACAAGCGTCAGCGCCAAGGAGAGCAACTATGTAATTTTAAAGTCCATCAAACGTACATGAAGTGTAACCAAGAGAACAACAACAAAAACATTAGGCTACATGACCCCTAATAATAAAACAACAATAATACGCAACACTATTTGAAGGGCATACGACGAGCCTTGCGCTCCGCGAACTCGTCCACAATGCTCTGTGTATGTCCATTTTCTTTGCTCTCTCATTCTCTATGGACAACAAGTCCACTCAGTCTCTCCTGTCCCACTGTGCTCCTCAAGTGGTTTTTAATGATCTTTAACTTGGAGAATGAGCGCTCAGAGGTTGCAACGGTGACGGGAAGAGTCAAAAATAAAATTAGGGCGGTGCAAATCTCACTGAATGTAGAAGTTACTGCTGGGTGGTGCATTGCGAGGGGGTGGCTTCGGGGGCTCAAGCCCCGAATCTCTTTTTAAAAGCCCCGAATCTTTTTGGGGGCCAAGCAGCGAAGCTGGGAGGCAACCATTGTGTTTCTCTTTGTTCTTCTTCTTATTATTCCGCCATGGATGTCTATGGCAGCCCATAGAACCGTCTGGTCAAAAGTTGTGAAATTTGGCACACTGATTGGGGACAGTCCAATAATTAATGTCACCAAGTTTCATGCGGGCATCTCAAGCGCTCTAGCGCCACCAACAGGCCAAAGTTGGATGTGCGTTCACGCACGTAACTTTTGACCCGTATGCCCGATTGTCAAAAATGAGGTATTGTTGGAATGCTTGGGCTAAGCCGAGTTCAATGACGTCATTTTCCGCCATGATGGATTTTCCGCCATTTTGGATTGCATCAAAAACACTTAAAATGTATCAGGGGTCACATATTTTCTCTGATTCCCACCAAATTTGACACAGATCATCTTCAGACCATGCCTCATTCGGCTCGTGCTTTTCGTCTTCGGAACTATTACCGTTCTCCCGTAACAGCCAATCGAAATTTGCGGCGAAGCCGCCAAACAGGAAGTGAGCTCATATCTCAGTAACCCTTGCAGTTTTCAAAACCAAACTTGGTAGGTGGACTTATGACCCCATCAGGAGGACACTCGAGAAAGTTGGTGACCTTTGACCTCTAGGGGGCGCTGTAATTAAGAAACATGCGTTTTGGCCTGTAGCTGCTCTTGTGCTTAGAATTAAAACGAACTAGTGGTGTCTGGTAATACTGTTGAAGGTCCTTAGGCTGACCCAAGCCATCTTGTGATGTCATCGTAATTGATTCGGCCGCCATATTGGATTTAATCAAAAACACATACAAGGTTTTGCAAGTCACAAATTTCAGCGGATCCTCACCAAAATTGGCAGAGACCATCTTCGGACCATGCCTTATCAGTGCATTGCTTTCTGGAGCAATTGACAGAAGCATTCGGCTGTAACAGCCAATCGAAATTTGCGGCAAAGCCGCCAAACAGGAAGTGAGCTCATATCTCAGCAACCCTTGAATGTATCAAAGCCAAACTGGGTGCATGGACTCAGGACCCAATCAGGGGGAAGCTCAAGAAATCTGGTGATCTTTGACCTCTAGGGGGCGCTGTAATTAAGAAACATGCCTTTTGGCCTGTAGCTGCTCTTGTGCTTAAAATTAAGTGAGCTCATATCTCAGCAACCCTGCCATGTATCATAACCAAACTTACTACATGGATTCATGACCCCATTAGGAGGACGCTCAAAAACTTTGGTGACCTTTGACCTGTAGGGGGTGCTGCAATTAGCAATATTGCATTTTGATCTGTAATTGCTGATGTGTTTTATCAATTTTTTTTTGTGAAACTGATGACATGTTCCATCCAGTTCATTCTAATACGTGCGTGCAAGGGCGGGGCGGGGCAGGACGGGGTGGGACGGGCAGGGGTGATTAGGTGGGGGGCTGGCTGGCCTTACTCTTGCAATGTTGCACTGTTGGACTAATGTTGGACTACTTTTTGCACCTTCACCATGACACTCACTCTCTTGAGCACCTTGCCAGGCACACATAACTAAGGAATATGGTTGGACTACTGTTTGCACCTTCACCATGACACTCACTCCCTTTAGCACCTCACCAGTCCCGGCCCTGTCACTACAAGCGTCTTATGCTTGATCACCCTCAAGCACATTGGACTTTCTTAATTTAACTTATATAGTGTATTTAGTATTTCGTTTTGTTAGTTTTCTTATCTGTCTTATCTTCTACTGTCTTTATTGTACAGTGGAGTTTAGTTATATGTTTATGGGCAGCCGTGGCCCACTGGTTAGCACTCTGGACTTGTAACCGGAGGGTTGCCGGTTCGAGCCCCGGCCAGTGGGCCACGGCTGAAGTGCCCTTGAGCAAGGCACCTAACCCCTCACTGCTCCCCGAGCGTCGCTGTGGTTGCAGGCAGCTCACTGCGCCGGGATTCGTGTGTGCTTCACCTCACTGTGTGCTGTGTTTCACTAATTCACGGATTGGGTTAAATGCAGAGACCAAATTTCCCTCACGGGATCAAAAGAGTATATATACTTATACTCCATACCATTTCTGCTGTAAGTGCATGTTGTGTGTTATGTCTGTATGCTACTGAGACCCTTGAATTTCCCCTTGAGGATCAATAAAGTATCTATCTATCTATCTCTATCTATCTATGTAAGTGTAAGTGTTCTAAAAAACACCCTCACTAACCACTACACCTTCATGGTTATTGCTTAAGAGAAAGCTACACTGTTAATTGAACGCGGGCACGCCTGCCGACACCGGTGAAATGCACCGAAGGTTCACTTAACTTTGGTCACATGACATGGGGATTTTGAACGATGTTTCGAAGCAGTGGTCACATGACATGGCTGTTTTGAACCACGTTTCGAAGCAGTGTTTCGAAACACTTGTGCTTCGAAGCCTCGACACTGATTCGAGACGTCGGTTTCGAAAGTCACACCCCTAGTAAATATGTATGTGTATTGTATGCATGCGTGATTATGTCTCTATGGTCATTGATTTTATTCATGGTTGGTATTGTGGAGGACATCCAACATCCCTATTGTTGTTGAACCTGCCTAAAAGCCTCACTGTTTCATGAGTGCATATGGACTTCAGAGTGTGTTTGTTGTCAATAGGTGAGTCAATAGGTGCCCTGGCGTATTTGTTTGTTAATGCACGTGAAGCCAGAATGCACGTGAGCTGCATGCCCCAAACACAGTGCCGCTACATTTAGCCCATGTGCGTGCACGCTCATGCGCCTCACAATCCATCAGGCGGGTGCTGAGAGCTGCTCTTGGCATGTCTCGGTCGCGGACGGCCGTGGCTGTAATTAAAGCCTTGGGCTGGCTGCTTGCTCGCTCGCTCACTCTCGGGCCCCTGCCGGCCTGTGGTGCTGCGCCTCTCGCAGGGGCAGCCGCTCCAGGGGCCGCCGCACATCTCACGAAAGCAGGAGGGCCCACGCCCAGAGCCTCAGCCTCGCGAGCCGTCCACGCTGGTGGAAATACTGAGTCTTGTTACCTTTGGTGTGTGTGTGTGTGTGTGTGTGTGTGTTTATAGAATACAATTATTATCTTTTTTTTTTATAAAACAGAGATATATTATCACAATAATATCCTTCTTTGATTTATTTACATATAAAAAGACTGCAGTAATATGTCATGGAGCTGTATTTTATTTGTGTAACTATTCTAAGAATCACTTAATGCAAGTCTCACTTTTTGAGACAAGAAACGTTCAGCTTGACAGAAGCCAAGTGGATTGGCTTCCGTGTAAAAGTCTGGGGCACGAGAAAGCAGAGAGAGGAAACCAATTTCAAACATTCTGACATTTTCAGTGTTAACTGCTTAGAATGGGGATGCTATTTATTTGTATAATTTAATGCTTGATGCCTTAGTAAACAGTAATCCTACTCTATTGTATACTGTAGGTCCCCATCACTGTGAGTCATGTCTGTGTATAAGTCCTGTTTATAACCTGACAGATCCCTGTTATTATCAAGTCAAATTCATTGTGATGATGATATACGGTCATGTGAAAGTCAGATAAACACAACTGTCATCCACACTAGCCACACGCGTTTCTCTATGTCAGTTTGTAGTCTGAATCTAAGAAAAATGTCACCCCGCTAGGACCTGGGGAGGCCACCACTGCCCCACCAGCACCGCAGACCGGGCACATCAGCATACTTCCTCAGGACAGACAGCCACACTGAGAGGAATGCACTGGACGGCAGAAACGGGATCCAAGACGCTCTTGGCCTGGAGGGCAGAGCACTGCAGGTCCTCATCAATCTCAGATCAGCAGAGCAGGCAAACATGTCAGTCACAGAAGAGGCACAGCAACTCTAGTTTGGCCAGGACAGTCTAGGCACCAGTGGGTCAGAATGTAGAGCGTTAGCTTCAGTCAGTTAGCGTCCAGATTGGCTGCCACCATCTTTAAAATGGTAATAAGTAGGGCTGTCAATCGATTTAAAAAAAATAATCTAATTAATTACATACTCTTGTGATTAATTAATCTAAATGAATCATATATATAATATTTGCTGTGAAAGTATTTTAAATATTTAAATTCAAATGAATCATTAAATAATCAGCATTAGTGACATTAAAGTTCAAAAACTCTTTTATTATTATTTTAATAATGGCCATAATAATCTATGATATGACCTAATATGCTGAGGAAATGAATTCAAAAGTTTTTTTTCATATACAAGGTATTTCAGGCCACAGATATAACCTAGGGGACACAATGAAAATACATTAACACTCCCCTCAATGTCAACACTATTTCTTTGCATTGATGTGCGACTTTAGAGTTGATGAACTCCAGTGATATGCAAATTCCTTGCTGCAGACATTGCAGAGGACTTTATTTTAATCAACACCATCAGGCCGTTTTTTTAAAAGTAAATGTTCCAATCAATGATCTACAGTAGGCAGCACATTTTCTTATCTCTCCTTCTTTTTACAGTCTAATGGTTACTGACTACAACGGCTCGGGATCAAAGGTCATACGGAATCGATTAATATGCGTTATTTTTTTTAATCAGTTATTTTTTCTCAAATGAATTGTAGCCCCATGGGAATTTAGGGTATTTCCTAAAACCACTATTTTTATTTTGGTTATTTTCTTGTAAAATGTACATTTCATGTTGTTAAGAATGTGTTAAAAAATTTAAATGTGTTTTTTACATGTATTAAATATTAAAAATTACGTTGGTTAAAAAGATTTTACATGTATTAAATATTAAAAATTACGTTGGTTAAAGTTCACTTACCTGGAAGAAAGATCCAATCAGGAGTCGGGGTGAGAGGTCGCGAGGAAGCAGGAAGATGTACGTGGGGAGAACGAGAAGAAGAAAGGAGGAGAGAGGCATGAGTGAGAACTGCGCACTCCATGTTTGCTTTAGAAGTTGCTAAAATTCAGTTAAATGCTTATTGGTGTAAATGTGCTTGTAGACTGCACGGACAGTGAGTCTTAGAGAGACATTTTGCAGTAAGTTTGCGTGCTTTGTGTGGAGAACTCGGATAGAGTTTTCATCGAGGAGAAAACGGAAAGCTAGTCAGCTCGACTTAGCCAAGAGGAGTTTCAAAAGACTTTGCCAACGAGTAGCCTGCTCGGCCGCCCTGTGTGCACTGTTGGAACGAGCTCCGATCTCCGGGATCACCTGCTTTGCTTTGACGACTTCACTAGCCCGCCAGAACTGCGTGGCCACGGCGAGGACGACATTGACCAGCACTACGGTAGCAGTGTTGCCAACTATTTCGAATGAAAAGTAGCTAAAGCCAGCTCCAAAAGTCGCTAAATGTCGCTAGATGATGTCACACGCTAATTTGCATATTAATTAGGTCAGCACGTCGTACCCCCCCCCCCCCCCCCCCCAAAAAAAAAAAAAAAAACCCGGTAATGGCCCTTCAATTCCCTTTTATTCCTGTTTGCTTTTCTCCTACTCATATAGGCAGCTTTAAGAGCCTATTTTAAATATATTTGATTTAATATACTTGTATATTTATTGATAGGCTACACTTTACTTTCTGTAGCCTATCATCTAGACTACACTAGCATCAGGTGGTCATTTCCAACCTATTCACTGCTGCATCTGCTTTGCACTGCTTGAAGTCTGATTATAATGTGACCATAGGATAGCCTACACGCAGTGTACCCTTACGGCAATGGCTATATTTTGGATATATTTAGGCTACATAATATAGGCTTAAATGTCACTCGGACAGAGCGATAGAATTTTTTTTTCTTTTTTTTTTTACTCAGCCGACAGTCCTGCATCAACTTGCATTGACAACATTAGCTAGCCTACAATAAAGTTGTAGGCTAGCCTACTTCCTTTGTTCAATTGTTGAACGATGCTGGCAAGCGTGTCCCTGTTTCCCTGTCGTCATGTCATTGCCATAGACAGTAAAAGAAATGGACGAACAGACGCCGTCGTTTTCAATGGGAGGGCACTGAGTCAAATAGAACGATTTTTCAGTTGGTCCCCCCAGTACTGCGCCGACTCACACTTAACTTTGTGACGTTAGCCATCGAACTGAATCTTATAACTCATATGATAGATACACAGAAATTCTTTTCACACTTCCTTCGCCTTCAAAGTCATCAAAGTTAAACATTTATTTATGTATTATCAGGGCTCTACAGTGCGCCCTTTTCATTAAATGATGGCGTGCGAGTGCAAAAAAATATTTAGGCGCACTGGTGCGAATGACTTCTAACCATGTCAATGTTTGTCTACAAAATACACCGCAACATCAAGAAACATTACTGGTGCAAACCATAGAATCACGTTGCGAATGCAGCATAAAAACTACACCTTCCATCAACGTTAGCAGTTTCGCGTTGTGACTCGCTAGTAGTCGCTTCTATCAAATCCAAGAGCACACAGAAAAAGTGGAAAGTTAGACTAGCCAGCCAAGATGCAGAGATTGAAGAAATTAGTTCTTCTATCCACCGAATTCATCAGATATCGTAGGAACAGTATGAGATTCTGAGAATGCAGTGGGAGAAGGAAAGGTAACCTAACATGCCTTTTAGCCCAGTTGACGTATTTGCTGCAATATGCAAAATATAGCTGTAGCGAACAGGCACAAAAGTAGCTTCCCGTAATACTCCCATTTTATTCAAAGGTAGAAACCTACTGACAACTCCAGGCTTCCACGCATGCTTGTTTAAACACCGAATAGGCTACAAGCTGAAGTGCAAAACGAAAGTAGGCCTAACAGGGCTCTACAGTGCGCCCATTTCACTCGTACATGCGAGTAAAAATGATGCCGTGCGAGTGCAAAAAAATATTTAGGCGCACTGGTGCGAATGACTTCTAGCCATGTCAATGTTTGTCTACAAAATACACCGCAACATCGAGAAACATTACTGGTGCAAACCATAGAATCACGTCGCGAATGCAGCATAAATACTACACCTCCCATCAACGTTAGCAGTTTTGCGTTGTGACTCGCTAGTAGTCGCTTCTATCAAATCCAAGAGCGTGCAGAAAAAGTGGAAAGTTAGATTAGCCAGCCAAGATGCAAAGATTGAAGAAATTAGTTCTTCTATCCACCAAATTCATTGGATATAGGAGGAACAGGATGAGATTCTGAGAATGCAGTGAGAGAAGGAAAGGTAACCTAACATGCCTTTCAGCCCAGTTGACGTATTGGCTGCAATATGCAAAATAGCTGTAGCGAACCGGCACAAAAATTAGCCTCCCGTAATACTCGCATTTTATTCAAAGGTAGAACGCTACTGACAATTCCAGGCTTCCACGCATGCTTGTTTGTTTACACCGAATACAAGCTGAAGTGCAAAACGAAAGTAGGCCTAACGTTTGCCTACTGCCCCTATCAATGCAGATATTTCAAATAAAAACTAAAAGTATAAAACATATATCCTTGATTAGCCTATGTTGGGTTTTGTGGAATATGTATTATATTATTTTACATTAACAAAATGTAGGAAAATAAAACAGACTGAAAATAAAGTAGGCACTTATCTTTAAAATCCTGTTTCCTGTAGCCTAAATGTTGTCAGTCATTCTTAATATTCGCAATTGGTGCACTGGCAAGTGTTAGCTGCAGTGTAATGTTAGATTATGTTTAAGTTAAGTACAGAACTGACTGTGTGCCCAAATTTTTGTCTGTGCTCCTAAATTTTTTAACTTGGGCGCACAAGTGCTCCTGGAAAAAAATGTTAGTGTAGAGCCCTGATTATTATTAATATCATCCTCACCAAGTCGTGTTAATGTTGAAGCTACCACACATGATCATCTTCAAAAACAGTCATGCTAAAACAAAACAAAAAAGTTATAGCCTTGAAGCTAATCTTCTTTCCACTTTTCCGACCTACGGTCAATCCATCGAAAACCTCTGAAATGATTAGTGCCGTTTTTAAAAAAAAAAATAGGTTTACTTTTTTTATTATTATTAGATTGCCTCTGTGTAATGCTTTACCTTAACATACGGTCGTGTATGCTAGGTTTTGCTTATGAGTTACCGTCATAGACAGTAAGGTGGACTGAGCTTCTTATCCAAACAATACGGTTATCTCCCTACGGCGCGAAAGAGAGCTTACGTCAAAGCTAGCTTCCCTCCAACCGAACAAGCTAACCATTCTTCTTACGGGTAACCAACGTTACGGACGAGGTAGTGGAGTCTGTCTGTTTTTTTGGAGTCTGGAGGCTTCTATGGGAGTTAGCAGAGAGGTGGTCCCTCCAGCCTACGTTGATTCTTCTACTTCCGGGAATTCGCCTGCCCCCTTGGTCATTGCTCTCGTCTCGTTGACTCTCTTGTTGTAATTTCAGCCGAAGTTGCTGCACCTTCCAATAAGCATTGTCTGAGCTTAGAACATCTACTTCCTTGTGATAAAATGGGCTGATACTATATAGGCCAGTCATTCCTTTTATAATCATGGGGCAACGCTTTGGGCTAATTCGCGATGAAATTCACTAACGAAACAGGCATGAGGGGGGAGATTTTCTGACGTTTCAACAACGAAACAGAGTTTGGCATCTTTGCGAGAAGATTTTTCTCACGCTTTAAGCTGCTGCTGCAGTCAACCTGGGCAAACCGAAGGATAACGCATAGAGAAAACAAAAGTCGCCAGACACACGAAAAAGTCGCCAGATTTTTTGTCAGTCGCTAGATATACTTTTCAGTCGCCAGAGACGGCCAAAAGTCGCTAAATCTAGCGACAAAGTCGCTAAATTGGCAACAGTGTACGGTAGTGAGTTTTCTTTTGTTTGATGCGCCTCCCCTCTGATTGGCCGTGGCCCAGTGCCTGTGTGTAAATTTGAAAATGCGTGTGCTGCAGAGAGAGAGGTCAGAGACCCGTCAGATAAACAGAGTGGATGTAGTTGCATTACAGTGTGGTCACATAGGCCGAAATAAATGTCCCCTCTGCCCACTGCCTTTCGGCGGCTGGCAGCAGCAAACCGATCAGACGAGCCCGAGATGATGATCAAGTTTATCGTTGCCTATGATAGGCCTAGTGAAACTTCCCTTCACCAAGTTCAGTCCGAAATAATTATTCACCAGAAAAATAGTTTGAACGTAAACCCGACGTACAGGAATGCCACTTGCGCCAAATTTATAGGAGTCATTGCAGATGAAAAGACGTCTTAAAATTGCGAAAAATGCATACAAGGCCTTCCCGAACGACAGAGATAGGCTACAGATATCGCCGAAAAGGAGTGCGTCATTGACCGCAGTTACATGCAGGGAGTAATCCGGTTTTCAACAGCAATATTCGTTTTGCGCGCGAGTTGTGTAAACTCATTCTGATGGCATCAATCAATTTAATCCGGTATTTGGCGCAAACCGAATATCGCTGCTACATTTAAAGCCCGAATATTCCCTGCATGTATAACTGTGGTCATTGCGTACGGTGAATTGAATGGACACATTTAGATCGAGCATGGCAAGTCATTGCAATAACCTATAATAATAGGCCTACCATTTCGTTACTGCATTAACCAGTGATGTTCTTATTGAAAATTTAAAAATACTAAAATTAAAAAGTAAATTGCATTGTGGGGCTGTCAAATGATTATTGCAATCATCATTGCAAAAGCACATAAAAATCCCCCAGGCTACTTGGAACATCTCTTTAAATTGTGCTCAAATACATTTCTATGGAAGATGCTAGCATGGCGAGGTAGTTTAGCCAAGGCCTAAAGATCATGAAGGATAGTATGTAAGACATTGAGCCATGAGATGTGCAGTTTGAAGTCTTAAAAGACATGCACTGTTAATTTACTCACTGTTATTTTTATTTAATTCATCTTGATGTTTTAAGTTTAAATTTCAGCTCAGTGAAGCACTTAAAGCACCAACACTTCATTAAGTTACTTTTCTTGTAGAATTGTAAATCATAAGTCATAGGACAACCTATATAGGACAGTAATTAAAGTAGTTAAATGCGTTGTGTTTGAAAATTTGGGTGCACCTAACTTTTGTGCTGGTGCACCTAAGAAAAAAAGTTAGGCGCACCAGTGCAACCAGTGCAAAAAGTTAGTCTGGAGCCCTGGTGTCTCAAAGTATTGAAGTTTACTGAGAAGCTAAATACTGATACTTATTATAGGTTAACATATGTTTTAGCGGATAGCATTAGCCTCAGAATTTATTAGCTTCTTTAAGAAATAATATAAAAAAAAAGTTGTAGAGAAAACCTAAAAGCCTAACAGAAAATGGAGCCTCAGAATAGCACTGTAGAACTAGTTAAAGGAGGGTGGCTCAGCAGAGTCTATTATTCGTGCGGTAGGTAATTTTTGACTAAGATGGGGAAACCATCAGGTGAGAACAGCAGTTACCGTCGTCTGAGAGTGTTCTCAGGTACTTTGCCAACTCCAGTTGGAGAAGAGTCTCTTGAGCATTGGTTAGAGCATGCGCGTCTGATGGTTGAGGAGAGCGAGTGTTCTACTAAGGAGAAACAATGGCGTATCATGGAAAGTCTGAAAGGTCTTGCGTTAGCTGTTGTAAAGGCTGTGCGGACTGCTGATCCAGAGGTTAGCCCTGCTCTATGCTTAGAAGCCTTTGAGAGTGCTTTTGGGTCTGCTGAGACAGGTCAAGACCTGTATTTTGCCTTTAGGTTGCTACAGCAGCAGCCAAAGGAGAAGTTGTCTGACTTTCTTAGGCGTGTAGAGTTGTCGTTGACCAAGGTAGTTCGTCGCGGAGGTCTCCCTACAGGCCGTGCTGACCGTGCTCGAGTGGAGCAGCTTTTGAGAGGTGCTGTCCACTCCGATATGATGCTTGTCCAGCTCAAACTCCGGGAAAGGAAGGAAAACCCTCCATCATTCTTGGAACTGCTGAGTGAGATCAGAAGTGAAGAAGAATATGAGTCTTCTAGGATGAAGCTGAACACCTCTGTCCAGAGAGTTTACACAAACCCTGCTACAGACAGTAGACAGGATGATGTTGATCGTTTGAGAACAGAAATTAAAGAACTCAAGTCAATGTTCACTGCCATGAGTACTTTGCCTAGCCAGGTTGTAGCAGATAGCAAAGGACCTGTGTCCATGACAAAGAGGCTCACCCCCGAGACAGGTGGGGATAGTGAAGGAGATGTTTTAAGAAAACAGGTGAAGAACCTACAAAAGCAAATGGCAGGCCATAAGCTTAAAGTCTCTGAATCCCCTACTTCAGTTCTTAGAGTAGAGCCATCAAGACAAGCCCATAATGATAATAGAAAGCAACCATCTAACGATTCAGATGGGAACTTTTGTTATCGCTGTGGTGAAAACGGCCATTACTCTGCCAAATGTCAGAATGCAGAGAATCAGGGCAAAGTGATTCAAAAGCTGATACAGTCTCTAAAGAAAGCTAGACAGGGTGATCCATCTTCCCAAGCATCAGGCAGTCGTCACACCGTGTGCTCAGCTAAGAAAAGTGAAGTAACCACCCTTGAAAGAGGCATTCCTCAAGGACTGATCGGCCCCTGTTCAATCATTCCAGTGAAGATAAATGGCCAGCACTGTGATGCGCTTCTTGATAGCGGCTCTCAAATCACAATCATCTTTGAGACCTGGTATAAGCACCACTTACCTGATGTCCAAATCCAGCCAGTGTCAGGGTTGGCGATATGGGGTTTAAGCGACACCAGTTACCCCTACTTGGGATATGTCGTAGTGGAGATGGAATTTCCAGAGGTCACAGGTGCAAAGGAGACCCTTTCCGTTCTTGCTCTGATTTGCCCAAGTCCCAAAAGTCCTGAAAAGACCCCTGTGATCTTAGGCATAAATGCAAACCTGTTCCAGAGACTGTCCAAGCTCTGCCGAGAGACCACAGGGGTCTTGCCCATTGCCCAGACTCTTGGCATAAAGACAAAGAACGCCATCATTCACACCGACCAACCAACCACTGAGGGTGAAGAGGATGAAGTGGCATGTGTGAAGTGGATGGGTCCGGGCTTTCTAACCTTACCTCCTGGTGGTAAATGCTGCGCCATCTGTGAAGTAGAGTTGCAGAGGCCTCTGGGTAAAGACATGTTGATGGTTGAGGCATCACCCACTGCTCCATTACCATCTGGAGGAGGTAAGAGGTTGGGCTAAAACTATCCCTTGACAAGTGTCAATTTTGTCAACCCAGGGTTAAGTATGTGGGTCACATAGTGTCCGCTGATGGTGTTGCTACTGACCCTGAGAAGCTAGAGGCAGTCGCTAGGTGGCCTAGGCCCACAGATCTTAAATCGCTGCGGCCATTTCTAGGTTTCTGTGGGTATTACAGACGCTTTATAGCAAACTATTCTGCGATCGTTAGGCCCCTCACAGAGCTGACAAAGGGCTATGCACCCACCCACCATGGAAGGAAACAAGCCCCAGACAAGACCAAGACCTACTTTAAAGACTCAGAACCATTTAATGACCGATGGGATCAGTCCTGCACAGACACATTCAATCGTATTATTCAGTGTCCGCTCAATGCACCTGTACTGGCATTTGCTGATGCCAATAAGCCATATGTTCTACACACAGACGCAAGTTTCAAAGGACTCGGTGCTGTACTCTATCAGGAACATCCAGAAGGGTTGAGACCCGTGGCGTTCGCCAGCAGAAAGTTGAGCTCTCCTGAACAGCGATACCCTGTACATCAGCTAGAGTTTCTTGCGCTGAAATGGGCTGTCATTGATAAATTTCACGACTACCTCTATGGAGCGAAGTTCACCGTATGTACCGACAATAACCCTTTGACTTACGTACTTACCACGGCCAAACTCAATGCGAAAGGTCATCGTTGGCTTGCAGCCCTGGCCACCTATGATTTTGACGTAAAGTATAGGCCTGGAAAAGCAAACATTGATGCCAACATGCTGTCTCGCAACTTACCTGAAGATGGGCAGTGGGATGGCATATCTCAGAACATAGTGAAGTCCATATGTCGGCGGGTGGAAGTGGATGTATCCCCAAATTCGTCCCCAAGGTATGTGGAACAATTAGGAGCTTCGCCAGCCTGTATTCCGGAAGTGTATGCCTTTCCGTCTCAGTTACATCTCGGCTCACTGGAGCAACTATCAAAAGCGGACTTTGACTGCTCAGAAGAGGGATGCTGTGATCAGACGTGTGATTGAGGCAGTGAAACAGGGAGTCTGGCCTAGGAACAAAGATTTAGACACCGAGATGTTACTGATGAAGAGGGAAGTTGGCAGACTTGTGATGAGGGATGGACTTTTGTACAGAGCAAGCAAGAAAGCTGCAGAGGAGGCACTACAGCTTGTGCTGCCTGCTGAGTTCAGAGAAGTGGTGTTGCACTCTCTTCATGACGACATGGGCCACTTAGGCGTGGAGAGGGTAACTCAACACCTAAGAGCAAGATTCTACTGGCCCAAAATGGCTCATGAGGCAGAGAAATATGTGCGGAATTGTGGACTGTGCATCACTCGCAAAACACCTGCCAAGAAAGCCGCCTCCTTACACCAAATCACCAGCAGTGGTCCTATGGATCTCGTGTGTATTGACTTTTGTCAATGGAACCCGATTCCAGAGGCATTAGTAACGTCCTGGGGGTCGTTTCTAGAAAGCATCGTTTGCTAACTTGCGTCGCAACCTTGGTAGTACGCTCCATCGTTCTTGGATTTGGTGTTTCTATAAAGGGTAGTTCGAACTCTCAATCGCAAACAAGGACGCAAAGTTTGGTCGTTTGAACTACTGCCCCTAGGCAGTCGCACTTGTGTCGTTCCTTGGTAGTTCCTGTTGGTGTCCGGAGCGCCTAACCAAAAATCACAACCGCCTAACCAAAATTTGCGAAGTGGATGTTTATCTCGTGACTCAATGATTGATCTATCCTGTAGCTTAATTTTGATTAAGACACTGCTCCCCTACTTGGCTCATTCTTGCTATTTATGTTCATTCAAGTATTGCCTTGCTTTTAGTATTATAATCTTCACAGTCCCTAACAACAGCAGTGTTAAATGGCGTAGTTGCTAAAGCAGATGACTTATTATCCCAACGTTGTAGGTTCGATTTTCTTATGATGTGAGATTGTCCTCTTGCTTCTCGCTGCAGGTGAACTAGTGTGACACGTAGATTCAATTGTTTTTGACTGATGTATTGTACCTATGGTCTCTCGATGTAGAGTAACTATATACATAAATATGTATGGTCAAAACCTGTTGTTGTGTCTCGTAGGCCTACTCTTACTCAGAGATGAAAAGAAGAGATAGGATGCGAACTCCGGCCGAGCGCGCAGTGCACCAACGCGCTGCCGTTAAGCCACGAGACAGTTGATAACCTATGGGATACCCAGATATTTGTCCAGGCTATATTTTTTTTCCAACACCTAGATATTTAACACAAATAATGACTCATATTGGTCTGCTTAAGTTAACTGTTTTATATGCTTGCAATAGGTTTAGGTTTTGGCTGATGGCAATGACAATACCAGCATTAATCACTCGGTTTAGATTAGAAACATGCCGACATAGGCCGTGACAGAACATTTCTAGGGGGTGGGGTATTACACGTTGCCACTGTTTCCACCAATGATATGTATCGCTGCATCATCAACAACGTTGTTGGAACTATGGTGTTCGAACGTCGGAGGTAGCGAATTGCGACACAGGTACGATGCTTTCTGGAAACAGGTGTAACAGTGTCGTTGTTTGGTCGCAAGTTGCGTCGTACCATGGTGGTTGAGCAACGTTGTTGCTAACTTTTCTAGAAACGACCCCCTGGTTGTGACCGATCACTATACCAGATATGCTCAAGCCTTTCCTGCAAAGAATCAGAAAGCCCTGACGGTAGCCGAGATCCTAGTCGAAAAGTATTTTGTTCACTATGGCTTACCTGTTAGGATTCATTCTGATCAGGGAAGAGATTTTGAGTCGAGACTGATAAGAGAGCTGTTGACAACCTTGGGCATACGGAAATCACGAACGACTCCGTATCACCCGCAAGGGGACCCCCAACCGGAGCGGTTCAACCGCACGCTGCTCTCTATGTTGGCTACGTTAGGCCAAGAGAAGAAGAGATCCTGGAGTCAGCATGTAGCCTCCTTAGTGCATGCATACAACAGCACAAAGAGTGATGCGACGGGATACTCTCCTTACTACTTAATGTTCGGTACGGAAGTTAGACTACCGGTAGACCTGTGCTTCAAGACATCCAAAGATGGAACTGAGGAGAGAAATCATTTCCAGTATGTCGAAAGCCTGACACGTGACCTTAACTCACCTGGAGGAGGGGAATGGGAATTATGTGAGGATGCTGTTCATTGACTTTAGTTCTGCATTCAACACGATAGTACCTCTCACCTTGGTCACAAAGATGAAGGCCTTAGGACTAAACACCACCCTGTGTCACTGGATATTTGACTTCCTCACCAACCGTTCACAAGTGGTTAGAGTGGGGGGTCTGACATCTGACTCATTAACCCTCAGCACTGGTGCTCCCCAAGGCTGTGTTTTGAGTCCACTGCTGTACAACATCTACACACATGACTGCAAAGCCAACAGTAGTCATACCTCCATCATCAAGTTTGCAGATGACAGTGATCTTGGGCCTGATTAGTAACAACAATGAACAGCTCTACTTGGATCAGGTTGATGAGGTGGCACAGTGGTGTCAATCTAACAGCTTGACACTGAATATCAATAAAACCAAGGAAATGGTAGTGGATTACAGAAGGCAGCAGCAGAACTACAGTTACACCCCACTAATGATCAGCGGGCAACCTGTAGAGAGAGTCACAAGTTTTAAATACCTTGGTGTCCACATTACTGAAGACCTAACATGGACTGTTAACACTCAATATGTTCTGAAGAAGTCCAGACAACGACTCTACTTCCTTCGTCAGCTAAGGAAATTCAAAGTTTCTACATCCATCATGAAGGCCTTTTACACTTCAGCGGTTGAGAGTGTTCTAACTGGTAGCATCATCACCTGGTATGGGAACTCCACAGTTAGAGATTGTAGTACTCTGCAGAGAGTAGTGCGCTCAGCTGAAGAACTCAACTCCCTGCTCTACAAGATATCTATTCCAGATGAGTACTCCTAAGAGCCCAAAAGATTCTGAAGGACTCTTCTCATCCTAACAATGGATTATTCCTACCGCTGAAATCAAGAAGACGCCTATGTAGTCACAAAGCCAGAACTGAGAGACTCAGGAGAAGTTTTTATCCCCAGGCCATCTGAACTCACACTATACTGACTTTGCACTCGTTCACTCCTCAGCACTCATGACCTCCCCCCCCCCCCCCCCCCCCCCCCCACACACACACACCTACAAGACTTTTAGCACTTTTAAATCCCTCACCCTATGCTATAGACCTTTTATTTATTTTCTTATTTCATCACACGTCAAAACACACACATACACACACACAGACACATATCTGACTTTCTCCAACTTTTGCACATCTCCATAGAACTTTCTATTTATTATTTTTGATTTCTCCTCCATCTACCCATGTCCTTGATTGCCTAGCCTTTCTGCCCCCCACCCCACCCCCATCCCCAACACACACACAAAAAACACACACACTTACATCATCACTGTCATCACCTCACATACATACAGCACACTGCTCGCTACAGTAAGCCTCCTCTACATACTTGCTGCACACTGCCCCCCCCTCCCTACATACACAGCACATTGTCTTCAGGATCTTCTCCAACACACATCCTCTACATACTTACAGCACACTGCTTTCTTATGCAGCCCTTGCCACTTAATCTACTAAACCCCTCTTCTACTGCACTTTTTACCCCCCCCCCCCCCCCCCCCCCCCCACTTTGCACAAATAGGTTGACACCAGACATAATTTCACTGCATTTCTTATTTCCAGTATCTATATGCATGTGACAATAAACTTCCTTGTATCCTTGCAACGAGCCTATCAACTTGCTAGTCAAGCGGCTGACAAGACTCACTTGAGGAACAAGAGAGCCTATGATCAAAAAGTCAGTTTTCAGAACATACAGGAAGGAGACCGTGTTCTTCTAAAGAATCTAGGACTAAAAGGGAAGCACAAACTGGAAAGTCGATGGAGTTCCATACCACATGTAGTAGTAGGAAAGATGCCGAACTTACCTGTATTCCGTGTGAGGCCTAAAGGAGGCAGAGGCGGAGTAAGAACCATCCATCGTGACCACATCTTACCTATTGGGCAATCTGTGAGGATCCCAGTGGCAGGGCTCGAAATTAACGATGTCCCGACGTCCCGGGGACCATAAAAAATGCTTCCGGGACACAATAGAATGATGTCTGGGACAACTCTGGGACAGTAGAAAAAATGGCAAAGCAAATTTCAAAATAGGTACTTTTTGCCTAAACTGTTCACATGGGAATCTAAACGTATCTTTCTCGTCTGGATAAAATGATACAACATTTGACCTGGCGTAACGGACAGCTGGCAAAAGCAGCGTCAGCCAGCTGATCTGTAAATAAGTGGTTTTGTAGCCTACATGCAGCCTTACAACACTGTTTAGGCTACTGCTCTTCAAATCATGGTAGGCTACAATGTTATTTTTGGTACAAATATAGTAAGATACCCAAATGGGCTGGGTGCTTGCGTTTCCTTAGGAATCCGCCATTTAATTGGTTAAATGAATATTAAGTGACGGCGGTAGGCCTAATGGGTCACTTTCTGATATAGAGGTTAACTTACCTAACTAGCAGGCAGGTAAATGGCATTTGTTTTCATGACAGACGAGATGACAGTCCTCTCTGACTAAAACGCTGTGTGTTTTCTGTCAGTGACAGACAAACGTCACCAATATCATGCTGAGCTAAATAGCCTACTGCAACTGCGATTTGACAAAACGATAGTGTTGCAAGGTAGCCTATAACAATGATAACAGTTATTTAAGTTAGCATTTGACATTTCGCTGTGGCAGTTCTAAGGCTAGGGGTGTCCAAACTGCGGCCCGCCACGCACTTTAATCCGGCCCGCCGAGCATTTATTAGTTTATCATAGATCCGGCCCGCCACGCACTTTAATCTGGCCTGCCGAGCATTTAGGTTATCATAGACCGCTCGCTATGTTTTCCATCAATAGACGACGTTGTGGCAACTGCAAACTGCTTTACACTCTTCTTAGAGAACGTTTACAATGTCAAAACAGCTTGTTACATCGGGATAGTTGCAGCAGATCTAACTCCGTTTTGCTACTTTATTTAATTGGGAACGCATTTGAGTGTGCACAAGAGGGTGAGAGCACGGCAGGAGAGTAGCCTATCTGACAGCTTCGTGGTAATTTCCCACGTTAATTGCGTTAAACGTGAAAATAGATTATTGACGCAATGTTTTACAACTCTGTCAGTCAAAACGATGGACAATGAGAACGTCTAGTGCAACCTCAAAAAAGAGCCAAAAGCGCAATCTCTGAAAATGAGTGTTGTGTGAAACAGCAGATGATTAATGTTAATAAAATGGTGTTTAATAAATTGTTCAGATCTGACATGGTGGACCAGAACGAGTTAATTAAGTGATGCAAGTTACTGATTATTATGCTGTTTATTATGTACAATGGGAAAAAAACAAGAACTTGAATTCCGGGACAGTGCCAAGTAGAATTCGGGACAGCTTCGGGACACTGAGAAAAAAAGTTAATTTCGAGCCCTGCCCAGTGGATCAAGCCTGTGAAGAAACCCCTTTAAGACCTAGAACACGTTCAACCCGAACAAGACAAAGACAACCGATTGTGAGTCAAAGAGAAGAAGTCCCAGAGCTGACAGATTCCTCATCTGATGTGGAGTGTGGCCATTCCCATAGATCAGGGATGTCAGTCAAATACATTAGAGGGCCAAAAAAACAAATTTGCTACAAGCCGAGGGCCGGACTGGTTCAATGTTTATTAAAACATATTAAAATGATTGCACGTAACCTATTGACAGGGATGCAAACAGCGCGCCTTTTGGCGGATGCCGCCTTTTCACGGCTGTCTGGGGGACTTGTGTGAACCGTGCAGATCCGACGAGTTTTTCTTTGGGGGGGGGGGGGGGGGGGGGGGGGGGGGGTTGAAGTGTCTGATTATAATTTCATCAAAGTTAATTCTGTATTAAAATGGCTACATAAACACAGCCTACCGTTACAGTTCATGAAACATAGGAAGTGTAAAGCCTATGGTACGGTCCCGCGTCTGCGTCCCGCGCACGTGGCACTGGTGAGCGCGTGACGAGAATTGCGTCATTTTTAAGGCATGCGTCGCGTCTTTGAGTCGACCGAAATTTAAGACCACGCGTCAAAGTGACGCGTAGACTGCGCATGTGTGAAACGGAACTGCTGTAAACACTCCCCTCCAGTAGGTGGACCACATAGAAGAAGAACACTTAAAACCTAGAAACAAACCTAGACAGAAGAAGACTTGTTTGGTTACCATAACGACGATGGAGCAGAACGCATGTCCTCAGTTTGCCTGGCTATCGAGTTACGTGAAACACCACATGGAGTCAACTTAGACCGATGTAAAGCCACAATCCACAGATACATTCTTTAACATTATCTTTAACGGTTACGTTACCATCTATGGTGTAGAACCCAAAGTATTTCAAGACACCACATTTTAGATGAGTTGGGGACGTAATTGTCCGCTCAGGCTGGCCGTTCTGTGCGTTATCTTTCATTGTCGAAACAGGGCATTTTGGCTACTGGCTATTATATTGGCTTGATTTGGTCATGAGCCCTGGATCATAGAGCAATGAATGAGATGGCAAACAATAAAATAAAACTAATCATAGACTGTAGAAATGCGCTACACAGCACTAAAAACCGAATAGTTTATTTATAGTTCGACTACGGATATTTCACGTCATGTTCGAATAAAAAGTGACAGCCCTGCATAGAGCTGACATGACTTTGGATTAAATGCATCTTTTAAAAATGAGCGTAGCCTGTTCCGTATATAATGCGTTATCAATAGTGATTATAATAATAAAGGGAATGTAGCCTACCTCTCCCAGGTGCAATCATTATCACCTACTCCTGAACAATGCTCAACTCAAATCTCGAAACTCACCTGTCAACACTGGATAATGCGTTATCATAATAATAATTGAAGGAATAACCTAGGCTACATCTCGCTCTAAATACACCCATTATCACAGTGAGACATTATACATTATGAACACAAAGAGTTAGGCTACTTCAAAACTTTTATTGACACGTCATAATTACAGGTTTTTGTTTCATACTTTTTGGTATGAGGCAGGTGTGAAGACTCAATACAAATTGAATTGAGGACATCTGTACGCACAACTCTTTCTTACCATGACACTGCTGTGTTTAGAAAAATCTTTACTTTGTATCGCACCAATATTACTGCCCTCGCGGCACCGAGTCACTTAGCTATCGGCACTTAGCTATAGGCAAGCAAGTAGGCTAAGCTATAAGCAAGTCTCTCAGCTATACCAACAGGTGTGCTGTGTGTGTTCTGGTGGATGATCGGCTACGTGGAGCGGTGCGATGGGCCAACTTATCAAAACTTCCCAGCAGACAGGCGAAAGTAGCCTACTCGTGGTGCTTTTTCCTTCGTTAGCTCTCCATTCGTTCAGTGCTCGCACATCCCACGTTCTTCTTTTCTTCAGGCGTTTCAGGCTTCTTTGGTGGTTGTGTCCTACTTTCAGGCTCGACGTAGTGCCCCCAGTTGGTGGGGCAGAGTATCACAGTTAATCCGTAGTCCACAGGCGCTAACCGTAAAGATTTAACATGCATTCAGGACAGCAGAATGTGGAGTATGCTTCACGTCCACGGCAAAAATGACGCACGTCTTGGACACGCGCAAATGTGACGCGGGACCGTACCAGAGCCTTCAGACAACACTAAATCAAAAAGCTGCGCACGTAAAAATCCCATTTGCTGCGCACCATTATCCTACTGCTACGGGGCTGCACTTCACTGCACTCACTGCAAGGATTTAACGTTACATCTATCAGTCTGGGATCCAGTAATTTTGTGTCGTGCCTGGTCTTTTTTGCAAGACAGGTAAGGTTAACCATATTTGATGTCTTCTAATCACATAATTTCTACCATTTGCATTGTGTAATGTTTAGGTTGTCCTAATGTGTCATTACAGTCTTTACAATAACTATGCCAGGTTAGTACTAGGTAGCACACTAGCGCTACATTTTACATGACTAGCAAAAATACAGTTGGATTTTTTTTTTAACCTTGTTTGTTGCGTCAGTCAGTTCAGTTTAGTTCAGTTCCGGACAGACTAGCAGTATTTTGTCCTGTAATATTTTAGTAGCGGCCTAACGTTATATCCAACTCTACCCCCTTTCCAACGTGTAGCCTAATGGTAACGTACTTGTTTAGGCTAGCAGCTTGTTGACGTCTAGTAGCCTAATGAGCCGCTGGTCTAGGCTTTTTCGCAAATGCAACCCGAAGTGACAAGTGACGAACTGACTTATTTTCAATGACACCTACCACATAAGGGCGAGAAACTGATGTGTGGGCTTATCCTAACAGACAGACCGCACTACTGTTGATACATTTTAACTGTACATCTTCGTGCAGAAGAACGTTATTTTGGGGCGCATTGAGAAAGGGGGCAAAGTGAAGGGAACTATTTTGCACTCTGTTATGATACTGTCAGGTCTAGGGTAACACTATGGCTAATATATGCAACTTTTCATTTGCAGAATGAGAGAATTTGATGAGAGAGGCACTAACAGTTAAGAAAGTGGATGAGTGTTGTAAAACAAATTGGAATTGGTCTTGGTTACAGGTTGAAACGGAGATTGAGGTCAAGACAGCCAAACACAAATTCAAAATGTCAGACTTTTTCAAAAAAATTGAAAAAAAGGGACATGCCAAATGTACTTTCTGCATGAAAGAGATTAATTATGCTAACAAGGGAGTGCATGCTCTGTTGAATCACTGCCAGAGTGCTATACACACAGAGAGAGTGGCTACCATCATATCTACCCAGTGTGGCCCAGCTCCTCTGTCAAGACAAGCCAGCTACCACCAAAGTCAGGCCCCAGCAGACAGAATAAGGGAAGGAACTGGGACAGTGTATTTTCATATAAAGAACATTTTTGTGTGAATAGGGTGAGCCCTGGATGGCAGAGATGTACATGATGACGAAGAAGGTCGAGCTGAGGCAGATTCGGATCCTTATGAGTCCGAAACAGACCTGGATGCTGGGAGAAATCCTAAAAAAAAAACTGAGCTGTAAACCAAAAGTTAATAGGGTACTTGGACCAAGAATAACTGAGAAAAGACAAATAAAACCTGTGTTTAGACTTACTTATGACGAACCTGGAAAGGCAAGTGAGCAACCACTTACCATAGTTCATAGAGGAGTAATTATTAAACTAGGAAAATACTAGAGTTACACTTACACTGTAAAAAATGACAGTAGGAATGCATGAAAAAAATGAGGCAACTTATTACACGTGAAAGTATTAGGGAAAAATATAACCCTATTATTTTTAAGAATATAGACTTTAACAAATCATGGAAATTTACTTAAATTATTCATGTATACAAAAACAAATTGTGTAAAATGATTCCCTGATTTTTTTTCTGGTTTATATTGCATGATAAAATCACGTGTAATATAGTTGCCTCACTTATTTTGAGCAGTTATGCATGTTTTAAATAAGTCTATTACTATACATTTTAAAGGATGTGGTGTATATACACAATTAGAGAGTCAGTATCTCATTTAACAGCATTTATTCAGTGTAAATTAAACCTGACGTTGAGAGAAAAAAAATAACAATAGCTTGGGCATTTAAAAAAAACATTTAAAAATATTCAGATGACTGACAGAGATATAACAAACATATCATCTTCATCAACATCTACACAAAATCCTCCAACTCCGCAAAAAAGCAAGCCGAACTGAGTAATCCTGGGACAAAGGGGCCTTGGAAATTCACAAAAATTCTTCTCACACTTCCTTCGCCTTCAAAGTCATCAAAGTTGAACATTTATTTATGTATTATCAGGGCTCTACAGTGCGCCCATTTCACTCGCACATGCGAGTAAAAATGATGGCGTGCGAGTGCAAAAAAATATTTAGGCGCACTGGTGCGAATGACTTCTTACCATGTCAATGTTTGTCTACAAAATACACCGCAACATCAAGAAACATTACTGGTGCAAACCATAGAATCACGTCTTCTATCCACCGAATTCATCGGATATCGTAGGAACAGTATGAGATTCTGAGAATGCAGTGGGAGAAGGAAAGGTAACCTAACATGCCTTTTAGCCCAGTTGACATATTTGCTGCAATATGCAAAATATAGCTGTAGCGAACAGGCACAAAAGTAGCAGTTCTCACAAAAAACAATGAACAGAAAACAAATTCCTTCAGGGTCTGAACAGCAGACTTTACAAGTCTAAAAAATCATTTTGGTTATCATTTTCAGAGCACCCAAACACCTTGTGGGAATATACAAAGATTTTTTAAATATGTTTTTCTTTATTCTCCATGATTTTTCAGACTTGTGAGGTCTGCTGTTCAGACCCTGAAGGGATTTGTTTTCTGTTCATTGCTTTTTGTGAGAGTGTTTCTACTTATCTCAGTAAGGAAAATAAATCAAGAGCCTATGTTGAGTACAAATATGTCTTCTGAAGGCTTAAACAGATCCCAGCCAAAAACTCCAATAAAATTTGTATAAACTTTGAGAGACAGCTATGACCATGCAGGATTATCCAGACCAAACGTGACTATTTTGCTACATACTATTGCTATTTATGTACCAGCATGCAATTTGAGCCTCCTACATGGTTTAGTTCTTGCGCTGTGGGCTTGTGAACTTTGACAAAAAAAAGAGGCCGAACAAAATCAACACCCCCCTCCCCCTGTAAAACTGGCTGTATCTTGGAAAGTATTGATCTTACATAAGTGTAATTTTACAGTGTGTCTCCTGGGTAACATAGGTACACCTGGTAATTTTTTCAGATTTTTTTGAGACCTAAGTGCGTGGGCCCTGGTTGAACTGACGTGGAATGACCCCTGTGTATATGTGTAAATATTACATTTTCAGTAAATAGTTAAAACGTACTTCTTGGATTTATGTCATTGGGTATTTTGATACTGATAGCCTATTGTTGATGGTAAGTAATGGTTAGAACATTGTCATTAGTTTAATTCAAAGTCATATTGATGCATGATATTTCATTTGTTATTGATTACCCTGGTAATATGTGTAGCTATTTAAAAGGTTAAAATAGCGATGTAACTTTAAAAGCTCAATTTCATTTAAAGATACAGAAGACATTTGAACACATTTAGAGTTGCTTTAATTTAGCTTTATACTAGCCTTATAGTCACTTTATTGACGTTTGCATAAGGGGTAGAGGCTAATGGGAGCTAATTTGCTATAGCCTATATATTGCTAATGTTTACAGGTAATAATTAGTGAATTACATTAGTGCATTAATTAACATTAGAGAGAGAGATCTCTCGCTATCAGAAGAATTCGGGAGCGCACTCCAAACTAATAGCTAGATACGCTAGGGGGCGCTACATAATTAATCGAAATTAATCAGTTATTTTGACAGCCCTAGTAATAAGTGTAAAGTGTAACTGCTATTGAACTTTTACACTGAATTCAATAGTATGCTTCTGGTTGTTTTCCCCCTAAAAAGGGGCAGTACATAGCGCAAACCCCACGCCACCCTCTCCTGGCATTACACACCGGTTGTGTAAGGCCAACGTGGAGATTGAGGAATCAGCCCAAAAAGCCTCTCCCATAGACCCCCAGTGACCAAAGCAGGGAGTGGCAGGGCAAACCACAGAGGGGTACTATTGCTGTGGGAAACCTGTGCATGTTGCACAGCACAGCACGGGCACCCTGCAAATCAGTGCCCTGAACCACAGTCATCAATGTGTGGACAGCTGAGGTCTGGCCAGAGTCCTTGCTACAGCCCGAGTCATCAAGGGGAGGAAAGATTCTACTGCACCACCAACATCCCAGCCCAGTCCAGTCGAGCCAATCCCATCCCAGCATGGCCTGGCCATGCACAGCGCGACTGACTGCTGGTTCCTGAGCCTGTTAAATCGGTGCTGTCTGCTCTGGAGACGTCTCTGCATCAACTCTGCACTGGATCATGGAACAAAAATCTTCTACTAACAATGCTCCTGCCTTAACAGCCAGGAGACGCTCCTGGATTGACTCCTGAGAGGTGCAAGGTGTTGCAAAGTTCATATATGGAATCACATAATGTAGTTTAAAGTGCCCTCATGTTGTGAAGTTGCAACTATAGCCTAATACAGTTATGTTTTGAACATCACACCATATTAATTTCCATACCCAAAACCACCCCAGCACTCAATTCAGCACCCCTCCCATGTCAAACAACATCCAATGGCACTGTAACACTGTATCAAAGTTGGAGGTTAAATTACATTTGTGATCTTATAGGTCATCAGCCTAACCTGATGAAAGTTTACAGTTTGGTACAAGTAGCTACTTGAAATTGCCATAGAAGCTCAACACCCAACATTTCGTTGTGTTAGTTGCCAAAGAGTTTGCATTCTTCTCAGAGTCCTACCAGAGCTGTTGGGGTTGGTTTGGACATTTTAAATGCTCATGATACTGCAATTAGTTCCATCTGCATTTTCTCCAGTTCCATATAGTGGATAGAGGTTAACATGCTGTATGCTAAGCTGTGCACATGTCAGATCAGCAGCAACATTCCATACAGTGCTCATATTTTACCCCCACAAAGCTATCCAGCCTCCTCAAGACATTCACAACACTTACCCAGCAGAAAGCACACAGAGGAAATGAGGGCAGGCCAGCCCCACTGGTGCTCCTGCACCACCCGTTCATGGGTACACTCAGAAACACTGGCCTCCAGCTGGTTAAACTAAGTAAGTATTTTTTTCCATCTGTGAGCGTTGGCTCAGATCTTGAATTCCTGTGATTTTTTGTGACTTGCTTTCCCTTTCCCCCGAAACTAGTGTGTTGCAGTTTGCCATCTAGAACGATAGTATTGAGGAGTACAGCTGATCAGGGGGTCAGTTTGCCTACATAAGTAACCTACTCCCCAAAAGCAAACAAATACATAATCGGTATTAGCAGTTGTTGAGATGGAAACATTAAATTGGGATGACTTTGCTACACCATCTGCAGCAGCTGATTGACTTAAATGGCATGACACTTATTGCAGTGCAACAATATTGACCTAAAAAGGGACGCCTTTACTGGCTTTTGGAAATAGCAGTCTTTATCTTGATAGCATGGTACAATCCAGAAGCGTTTGTATGAAGATGAAAGAATGCATTAGTTTTACTCTTGGACTGTCTGTAACCACCACGGTATTCCAAACACCTTTCGCTCGCTGCATCAGGCTATCCCTCGCTATGTTGGGCATATTCATGTGGCGAAGGCAAAAAATAATAATAAAAAAAACAGGGTATACAAAGGTGCCTGCAACGGACGATAGGAGGGGAAAAGCCGCAGTCCAGCGCAGCGCATCATGTGAGACGAATAGTTGAGATTCCATTTGATGGGGCACTGCTGTTGAGCCTGCCGGTTCACTTTCAGCTGTAGCGCGTATGTTCCTTGGTCATATTCGTTCACAGCGGGGGTGCATAATGCCACCCATGAAGTTTAAAGAAGGCACAATGGCATGGCAAACAACGCCAAAACCGTTGCGCCGGTCACTTTCAAGTTCATGTTTCAGTTTCCTCTGTTTCATGTAAAGTAGCAGACTTTAGGCGCTCAGCCGTGGCCGTTTTGGATTCTTAATGTGTAATGACGCGTCGGAATCTCCCGCGTCTTGGTGTGGAATGTTCTGCTATTTTTGCCCCCACCGTTGCACCCCCCCCCCCCCCCCCCCCCCCACACACACACACACACACACGAACGAACGAGGTTAGGGAGTGATAATGGCCCCCGCCTAGTTGTCGCAGACAGCGGATCAACAAGTTTAAGGTCAACGCAGTAAATTGGGTTGCTCACATGAGGTCTATTTTCACGGGCAGTCTTCAAAATGTGTATTGCCAACATGGTGAGAAGGTATGTGGCTCAGATAATAGACGATTCAGTTATTGAATTACTGCTGTCTAACTGAAGGTAAAGCCCTGCAAATTGGCAACAGGTGAACGCTCCAAATATAGCACTATGCACACATATTATGACTGGGCATGATTATTTGTATGTATTCAAAGGAATTTCAGAACGTTGCTGTATTTACACAGTTTAGAGTGAAATATTAACCAAGACAATAGCATACTGCCATTACTTCTTAGCTCAGCAATTTATATTGTGGTCTTTGCCAAACAGTGTCATATCTGGGCCAGACCCACAACAGTAATCTGCCACCAGATTTTTAACCAATTTGTTTTCTTTTCACGAAAGGCTTGAAAGTCAATTTTGCTAACCTACCAAACACATTTGCGCATGCACTTGTGTAGCCTATGACATGGTTGACAGAAAATGTGTATTCTGTTCCATGATTTGCTCGATTATTTACTTATTAGATTGTGTCAGTCTGTTTATATATTTGTTATATATTACTTATTTACTTTATTTATGTACTTGTACACATTGGATGATTTGGATAGGAGAGCTGCATGTATAGATCAATGTGTTGGTATGGATGAAAGAATATATTAGAATATATAATATATTACTGTATAATGCTTGAACCTGCCGCCACCTCTTTCACATACCAAGGAATATTGGAAGATGGAAGTGAACCCCTTCGTTAAATTATTCATTGGAAGGGGTGTGCCTAAAAGTGGTCCTGTCCCTGGGTATATATTGTGAAGTTGTGAACGTGCCTCACATGGATTAGACCAGTGGTGGCAAAGAACCCATTTCTACAAGAACTTATACCCGTACTTTCTTTCGTCACCATGGTGACTGGGCTTCATTCTTTATTCGTAACTGTGGTGCTGGCGTCTGTCGCGCGCTATACGGGGGCAGTGGGACCGGTGATCCGGTGTGAGCCTTGTGATGCCGGCGCACGGATGCTGTGTAAGCCCATACCCAAGGATTGCGCGGAGAAGGTACGCGAGCCAGGCTGTGGCTGTTGCCTGACTTGTGCCATTGCGCACGGGCAGCCGTGTGGAATATACACGGGAAGATGCGGGTTCGGCTTAACTTGCCAGCATCAGCCGGGAGAAACTAAACCGCTCCAAGCATTACTGGAGGGACGTGGAATCTGCGCCAACGCAACCTCAAAAAAGCTGTTAAGGACCCCAGCTTCAGGCAAGGAAAATGAAGGTAGACTTGTATTTGAGATATATTTACCATATTTGCGCAACGTCATTGACTCTGGTCCAGTTGGCGATATATTTAGCAAATTCACGTACCTGCCAAGGAATTTCATGCGTATCGGTTCACAATTAATTTGCTAATAAACTATCTGAAATATATAGAGACGCAGTAGATCTCGCTTTGGACCACCTCATGTGACTATTGCCGTCTTTGTGCAAAAGACTCTCCATATCACTTCCCAAAATTTTGTTTGACCAAACGCTCCCTAAGTCCATATAATGAGGAGTTACTGTATGCACATACCACTCATAGTTCTGGCTGGTGCATGGGCGGCTATGTGTAGCTGCTTCTGAAGGGAAGAGGAACTTGGCAGGCTGCTCTTGTCAGGTCAGGTTATGACATTATACCAAGTATGTATGATTTTTTTGTTCAAATTTACTGATGGCTCAGGAATATTTTGGCCAAATGGTGGTGTGTTCACATGTATATGTGAAGCTGTTATTCACCACATTGCTGGATGGAGGGCAGGGTTTCTCTCCTTGCTATATTGTGCTATAGTATGCTATATATTTTTTATATTTATTATGCTATAGTATGCTATATATTTTTTAAACATATTCATATGCTTCATGTCTTCAGCTCCTTATTTATTTTGCATCGGTTATAATCAAACTTGGAAAGGTTACCTACACTAAGATCAGGTGGCAAGTTTGGAAACACATACTCTGTGGACACAGGCTTGTTTTCAAACATGACAGAAATGTCTGATACCCTACTCTCCCTTTTGCAGATATCACTGATGTTTGTGTTTAATAATTCAGAACAGGAAACGCTTATATTGCTCGCTTAACTTAGGTTCTCTAGACAACCTTCCAGGATGTGCTTTGAAAAACAATATTGTCACACTGACACAATCATGGCTAAGATAACTTTACACTAGCTGTGGTTTCACGTTACAGGTGAATGGGAAGTTCATTTCACCTCTGTAAAACACCAATAAAATATGAAACCATATTCTCCTTTGATCCTCCCCACAATATAATTGACAATATTGTGATGATGAACTGGTTGATGAAGTCACATACATAGCAAGTGTACCTTTGGAATAAATCTCTAGAAAAGAACTAAAACAGTCAAATGGAGCCATTACTTATTTGAATTGGTTATGCATGTAATCGCTATACTTTGAACTTAGAAACATCATTTATTCTGCTAGTTGCATTTGGAATTTGCTGTTAATAACCTACAATGTATGACCTTTATATATGACCTTTGTATAACAAAGGGGTTTCCTTGATTTTGGTAGAGATATTGAACACAGAATTATAGAGTTCAGCTGTTGTAATTGTATTGGTTGTAGACCTTGCAATGTTGTTCAAATACATATGCATTCTAGGGATGTTGTCTCAGGTATTTAAAACATTTTAAGCACATCAGTAACATTGTGCTGTTCTTAAAACTTGCTGAAATGCATGTCTATCAGAATCCATCAGAGTTTGTATCATAGCCATCACATAATACAATAACTATACTTAATAAGGTAATATGGTGCACATGCCCAGGAATGAGTGACCGGCATTAGTGCCATTCGGTCTGAAGAGCCCAGTCCCACAGGTCTTTGACTGCATTCTCTCTGTGTCCTCCCGTCGGGCAGGCGGTGAGAAGGTCCCCGGGGAGGAGACAGTAGCCGCCAGTCCCCAGCCACCACTGGCCAGCCTCCCGCATCTCCCCCTCCCTCCTCGGCAGCAGCACCCCCTTTACCACAGCCACGCCAAGGCAGAGGTCATCCGCCGTGAGCACGCCAAAAAGACCCAGAGCTTCAAGATGGAGGACATGCCCATTGGACCTAACACGGACCAGCAGAACTTCTCCCTGGAAACCAAGCCAGAGCCTGAATTTGTGAGTAACCTTACCCTCTCTCTCTCTCTCTCTCTCTCTCTCTCGCTTTCACTCAATGTTTCTTTCATTGCCTGTATTGTTCTTGCCCTCTCGCTGGCTCTTCTCATTCTATCCTTCTGTGTCTCACTGCCTCCTGTGTAGCTACTCTCTCAGAAAGATGATGAAACTTCCTGGGGGTGGACACTAGCTCACCCCAGCAGGGAGATTCCTGCAGTGTGCTTTGTGGCTGACCCTACCAGCATGGCTGTAATTCCCTGCTGTGGCATCCATCCATGTGCTGAGGGCCTTTATGGATGTGTATGTGTGTCTGTGTGTGTGTGTGTGTATGCGTGTGTTTGTGTGTGTGTGTGTGTTATTTTTGGATGGCTAAGGTTGAATGTGTGTGTGTATGTGTATGCGTGTGTGTGTTATTTTTGGATGGCTAAGGTTGAATGTGCGTGCGTGTGTGCATGCGTGCATGTGTGTGTGTGTGCGTGCGTGTGTGCGTGCGTGCATGTGTGTGTCTGTGTGTATGTGCACGCAAGGGGTGTGCATGCATCGGGTCTCTGATTAGTGAGTAGAGCTGGACAGCAGCGTTGGGCTGTCTGCTATGTGTGTGCTGCTGTGTTTTGTTGCCCAGCCGCACCGCCCCTTGCACACTGCAAATGTAAACAGAGTTCAGTAACTCAGACTTTTCTTGTCAGTCAAGAGGGCCATGGTTGGTTGTCAGGCATGTGTACATTTTCTTTTAAAAACCGCTTTACTTTTCAACATAGCGAGAGTAGTGTGGGAGAATACAACTTCATCTTTTCAAATCCTTATGCAGCCCTTACATGGTGTTTTTTTTATGTACATCATATTAAGCAACACTCTTTGTTCAACACTCTTTGTTCTACACTCTTTGCTCTTTGTTCCTTTTAAATATAAGGAGACAGGGCTGGTGTAGTGGTCAGTGAACTGGGCTTCCAAGCACGGGTTCAGTTCATTCATGGTTGCCACCGTTGTGCCCCTGAGCAAGGCACTGAACTCCGAGTTGATCGGACTGCCCCTGTAATTGGTCTCTGGAAGTTCTAAGTTGCTCTGGATAAGAGCATAAGTAGTAGTAGTAATAAATAGCATGCTTTCCTCCTACTGCTTCCTGTCCAGCCTGTGTAGTTTGGGCCAGTGCTGAGGTCTGTAATGGTGCTGTTTGTCCTCCTCGTTCTGCAGGGTCCGTGTCGACGGGAGATGGAGAGCATACTCAACAGTCTGAAGGTCACAGACATCCTCAATCCCAAAGGCTTTCGCATCCCAAACTGTGACAAAAAAGGCTTCTACAAGAAAAGACAGGTAAAGCCACATTCCAACAGAGAGCAGCAATGAGAGACCATGGAATATTAATCAAATTTTGCAGTTTTTCTGCAAATACAGACAAAATAAACTCATTAGTTGGAATACCCCAGCAGGTGACCGCAATAGTATAGCACAACCTCCTGACCTTGTTTTTCCCTGTGAGGTTCGTCACATGACATTTTTATGAGAGATAGGCAGGGATGAGGAATAGAAGCCATTAAAGCGCAACCACAGTGGCCTTGGTGTGGATGTGATAGGTTTCATCCAATAGGTCACATGATCTCTGTCCAAGGTGCTGAAGACCTGTTATCACAGGATGGGTGCGCCATTCCAAGCCTATAAAACCAGAGACGCAGATGCTGAGGTGTTTCTCATTATGTTGTCATGATGTTCACCCAACAAGGCCACATGCTCTTTACCTGCCATTGTGAGTCAAGGATGGCAGCCCTGCCCAGCAGTGGTGCTCATAAACAGAAATGAAATGTAATCGAGGAGGGGAAAACTAGAGGAAGACATTGACGTATCGACTACAGGGCACAGTTTGATAGCAGTGCTCACATAACACACACACAGACACTCTTTTTTTTCTTCAGCCTGCTCTGCAGCCACATGGCAAAGACTCGCGTTATTTAACTCAAGTCAGATGTGAGGGGAGAACACTGCACCCCTGCCACCGCTCCCGTCTACCCACGGGTGCGTCACAGACTCCCCGCACAACTTACCGGCAGTCCCCAAGATAGAGGAGAACCACATGTCCAGAAAACGCGGCGTGGCGCGGCGGCTGACGCAGCGGCCGTCTCCCATTGCATCCAGGCGGCGCTGGGGGGACCGACGTCAAGGTGGCCATCGGCACCCTGGCCATAATTGTGTGTGCCCCAAAAATAGCCGCCGCGAGGCGTCCAGGCCCGTGTGGTGTGCCCACAATCGGGTTTTAATAAATGAGGGCCCGTTACGGGCTCATATGGAGGCAGTTATTCCCCCCGTGCCATCCCTTTGCCAGAGCAATATTTATACAACATGGCAGGCGCGGCCTAATGGTTGTCTTCTTGTTGACCTGCAATCATTTTTAAAAACAGGCCACCACTGGGAGCCTCATTATCTTCCCATGTTTTATTACCGTGGTGATTTTATATTAGAAGTGGAAAAAAACAACATAGTTGAGGGAGTGGTGGTCATTTATGGCATGGTGTTTACTTTTGTGGTTGCCATGGTTTTTACTTTCAATCATTTAGGAGATGTTGTAGCCATTAGCTATAAATGTATGCATTGTTCATTAATGGAGAGTCGGGTCTGATTCAATTATCCGAAATGGTGAAGTGATTATGTTCTTCTTTGCGAGACGATTTTATTTGAAATTCTGACTTTTATTATGCATTATATGCTGTTTAATGTAGGCTTTTTATATAGATTTGATGCAGTGATATGGGGTCATTGTGGACCTCCAGGCCGGTTAAAGGATGCAGAACATTTTACCTTGTGTTCAAATATACAAGCTATTCCAATATAGTTTACATTGGCAAATTCTTTATTTCATTAGGGTGCACACAGTTCAGACCAGGCCTTCATTAGGGTGCACACAGCTAAATATTTAGACCACATGGTGTATATGCTGCTCTGTGATGCTCCAACCTAATTAGCAGAATACTGGAAGCTGGGAGGTTGCAATGAAAATACCCCTCTAAAAATAACTGAAGATGTATTCACATATGCTCTCACACACACACACACACACACACACAGCCCTCAAAGGAAAACAATATCACATTCAGTTAAAATAAATATAAATATGTCCCTTGTTCGTCTTTCACAGCACAGACAAATACATAGAGATATACAGTTACGCCACCAATCAACTGGCAACCACCTGTCATCACTTTGAGTTCAGCGAGTTCAGCCAGCAAAAATCTGGTTTACAGATTACAGCCAAGCAACTATATTTCTTAGTTTGTGTCTTGTACCTATGTCAAAACAAATACATGGATTTAAGGTCTATAACCGAGCAGGGGAAACAATATTGTAGAGATGCCTGGTTCCTGCTGTGAAAACATCCCTGAATTATTTTACCAGGTGGCATTGTATACTGCTTCCCCTGGCTCCAACATAACACAATATGAAGGGTCTCTAGCTTACTCACGCGTGAGTTGTAAGTTGGAGTAGTGGCCTCATTTTCCCACCATGCATCTACAGCATTTCCTCTATGTGTCCCTCTCAAATGGCTCTTTCATATGAACGCACCAAAAACCTCCCATCGGACACACGGCGGTCCCCCGAGGCTTTGCAACAGCCATGCAGAGAGTCATCACTGTCTCCTGCTCTCTGGAGGCTGGCCTGGATGTTTTTACTGGGGAGGACTCCGACCTTTAGTAAAATTGGCAGTAAAATAACAGCCCTGGAGGGGGAAATGCACAGTGCTCTGCAAGTCATTTGTTGCACCCATAATTTGAGGGCCACGGGGTATAATCAGCAACAGATGATTTGTACTGGCCGGCGGGTTTTCTGAAAATAGAAGCCTGGCGCTTGCTTGTTCGCAAACGGGCCTAAGCAAATATTTTAGCAGCTCTCTGTTTACCTTTTCAGTGCACTCTGTGCGGATTGGCAACAGGAAGTTGATCATAAAACGGTGTCTGAAAATATACCTGTGCACTGTGCGCCTACTGCTGACGGGGCACATGTGTGCGGGTGAGGGGGCAGACGAATGGTGTTGACCCTGATTTTCTGTCTGCTTGTGTTGGCCGCATGGGACTCTCTATTGCCCCAGGCACACACACACACACACACACACACACACACACACCATGCCCTCTGTTTGTATGGCTAATGGGACAGACATCCTCAAAATATACTGTTTCACCTGTAGGCCAAAATCCATGACCAGTACTCTCAAATCTCATATCGTTGAATCCCGGTAACCAAATGACTCCTCTACCCCCTGTGCCACTGTTTTCTAATCAAGTCTTAATTGATTAAGCAAATCACTGTGGAAGCTTTGTAAAGCTGTTTTTTTATATCTCACCAGTGATCTCTCTTTCTCTCTCTTATTCTTGCCCCCACAGTGTCGCCCATCCAATGGACGGAAGCGTGGATTCTGCTGGTGTGTGGACAAGTATGGTCAGCCATTGCCGGGTTACAAGGGGAGAGGGGGAGGCGACACCCACTGTTACAACTTGGATAACCAATAGAAGCAGTTTATGAGAGAGAGATGGAGAGAGGGATGGAGAGAGAGAGAGAGAGATTGTCAGGGTGGATTGGAATGAGACGTTGCTAGACTGAGGATGCTAGGAACAGAGTCAGGTGCAGCCTACTGGCTCAGGGAGCTACCTCGCCTCACAGACTTTTGGTTATGGGCTCGGCAGGGGCCTGTCTGATGCTTCGTGGAAATAAAGCTCTCCTCCCCTCCTGTCTCCTCCTCTCCTCCCTTCTCTGATCCTGCTGACCTGCGGCTCTTCACTGGGACTGAAGTGTGAGCCGAGCCTGTCATCGGGACAGCCCAGACTCGCCGAGCCACATCACCACAGCGGCAGCATGGACCACTATGCCTGTGCCATGCCTCATCCACCACACACACCAGGAGGACTGTGCAGCCATGCCACAAAAGGCTTCCATCACGCATAGATGTGTATTTATATGTATGTTTATGTATATATATGGTATAAATTGTCACTGCCTATCATGAATAGGTATATGAGCAAGTGTCCCGGGTGGTGGCAGAGAGTGCTCTGAGGACATGGAGGAGCAATAGGGTGTTGAAAAAACTACAATCCCCAGGACAGAGTGGGAGCTGGGGGTGTTGGGTAAGCTTGTGTGGGAGAGGCAAAGCTCATCTTGACAAACTCCTCTGAACACTTGCGGATGGCAGGGCCACACAGGGACGCCCTGAAACCACTACACGACACGACTTGAGGAGAGACCAGGAATAAATGATTGCTACTTGGTTTGTTTTCCCCGTGTTTGCATCCTACGATTGTTCGTATTTAATTTTTTGTCAAAAGATGGGAGGCCTGTGTCAGTGGATCATGGGCATGCATCAAGGATGACACAAAGCAATTCATTGAAGTGCACTAATCTGTCAGGGAGTCGTTTGACATGCCTTTATCACATAAAAATACTCAGGCTGCTTTGCACATCATCACTTCTGTGGTAAACAATTATAATAATAAGCTGGAATCTTTTTGCACCATGTATTCAGGCCTCATACAACACTCATGCTAAAGGTTGCCATTGTAAATGGTATGTATGTCTTATATAAAGCTTTCAGTTGCCTAGTCTAGTCTAGGTCATCATTCTAGGTCAGGCATCATTATAGAAATCATGTGTCAAGTTCAAGGTGTGTGGTCTACTCAAAGTATGCATAACCACTCACCTACCCTGGTGTTTCTTTCCTGTTTTGTCTAAAGCATCTTCTATTCATTTTTTTCCTGCTTACAGTTGTTGTTTTTCCTGTCCCCAGCAGGTCCACACTAAGGCTAGTGTGCATTAAACGTATGAAGTCTCTTCTCAAAGCATTCTCCTCAGATAGGGAGGGGGGATACTGAAACTCATTGCAGTTGGGGGAGGCATTTCATGTACAGTATGTTTTTTTATTGAAGAAAATAAACTCCAGATTTTTGTTGACATCAGCATTTTTTCCATTTTGTTTGTGTGATCAATTAGGACATGTTACGTAACCATCCACATTTAGACTTTCCCTTCAGGTCGTGTGTGTGTGTGGGATCGAGAATGCCCAAAAAGGAGGACATTGTTTTAAGCTCTCATTGTTGGTCAATGAGCCATTGACAGCAATTACGAGATCAAGTACATTGACCTAATTGTTGTACATTACATCTCTTAGTGACTGGATGGGCTATTAAGCGCATAGGCCTTTGATTTAATTGGTGCTCTGAGCAACTATGGCCCTTTCAGCTCTGTCTCCACAAATTGACATCAGTGAGAGGATCCCTCTGACAAGGACACATGAAATGAAGCAACGGTAGAATTGTGTCAAAGACAACAGGTTTATTGAAAGAATATACAGTTTTCACTACAAGCGTTGTAACAATACAACAACTCTTTCAAGAACTGCATCCAAAATGGAATAGCCAAAAATAAGACAGTAGCAGCACTCATCTACACCGATGCAGAGGGACTGTAGTTTACACCTGCACACAGCAACAGCAGCATAATGGACAAAAGTGACCTCAGTCTAAGTACAGTCCTCTATGCATCAGCTTCACTCCAGTTAAAAAAAACACACAAAACATTGCCTACATTGATAATAGGCTTTCCCAAAGATAGGGGTTTGTATTAGTTTGTATGTTGAATTTTGCAGCAATGTAACACCACACAGCTGAGCAGACTCGCTAAAGCAAAAGGCCAGGCCCTGAGAATAGTATTTTTAAAAAGATCACATTGGATGGCACATGTATCATAAAACTTTATCACAGGCTTACTGACACAATAATATATCTGTGTCTATATAATGTCTGTGTGATAAATGCCAAAGCCAATCCAGTGCACACTCAACTAGCTACACCTCCTATTAGCCAGACAACCGGAAACCTGACCATCTGTGCCAAGAGACGGAAATGGGCAACGGTCTGCTACAGCCCAAAGAGGTAGGGGTTGGTCAAACCTATCCACCTGCAGTCTTAAAACATGCACTGTATTGCAGTATCATTCAGCCAGAACACCCAGAGTTTGTTTATATTAAAGAAATATAACCAACAAATCAATTGTACGCCTGATGCCATTTGTAGATATCTGTAGTTTTCCTTAAACACTTGGAAAGCCCTAATATCTCAACATGAAATATGATGAAGCATAAACAGAAAAAAGGCATTTCTATTTTTTTTCTCAGAAAAATATACACGTAGCCCCAGAGCTAAATTAATTGGAAAGATCCACAGTGCAATGATCCAATATTTGAGTGAATCAAAAACAGATCCCAAGGACTCTGTATTAGGCTTGGCTGAACCTGGAGGTGTGTGGTCTTTGCAGATGGAGTTGTTTAGTCAGAAACAAATGAATACAGTGTTTTCCTACTTACAATAAAAATAAGTAAATATATAAATAGTCATAAACAAATCACCAGTGACTGGCATATTACTCTCTTCATACATTTGGAATAAATAAGTCTTAATATAATGCTAACATAGATAAAAGGTCATGAAAACCATCATATATGTATATGTGTCCATCAGCATGTGTGTGTGTGTGTGTGTGTGTGTGTGTGTGTGTGTGTGTGTGCGTGTGTGTGTATGTGTGTGTGTGTGTGTGTGTGTGTGTGTTTGTGTGGGTGTGCATGTGTGTCAGAGTTTGTGTGTGGATAAGTGTAGTGTGTGTGTGTGTGTGTGTGTGTGTGTGTGTGTGTGTGTGTGTGCGCACGTGTGTCTGGCTTTAAGTATCTTTAATGAGTGACTTCCTGATGACACTGAGCCTCTCCAGGAATGTCACTGGATCCCGGAATCTGTTTGCCATTCCATGGTGACACACACCAACAGCGTGCACTCTGTCCCACTAGAGATGTCTCACACTGGAACACACAGACACAGATAGAGTTCAGATTAGATGAGATTACATGAAATTGCAGAATTATTATTATTATTATCTTTTTTTAATTCGATCAACTCTCACCTGCTTGGCTTTGTAAAAACCATGCTTGTCACAGTTGGGGAGGTAGAAGCTTGTAAATTTTTCTCCCAGTTTCTGTTGGGATGTGGCAATCATGTCCAAGGCTGCATGCAGTTCAGCATGGCATGGACCCTAAAAATGATCAAAAGCATGGATTTAGTGCCACAACAAAGACAAAGAAACGCCTGACAAACCCCACCCTGAAGATTTAACTAAACAGAAGTAATCTTAGGTGATACCGGTAAATAGATTTTTGATTGATAGTGATGTTTTTGACAAGTGAAAATATAATTGCTGCTAATGAGGGACAAAAGGACTATCATTACAATATGACTAGTTAACGCTGAGCTATGACCTACAAAACCAGATCATAAAAGCACAAATGAGAAAAGTCAAAATCTTACTAAAATACATGTTCATTTAGCAAATTCTTAAAATATCAACAGCTCCCCCTTGAGGACGTATATCAGAAGAGCATGTCCGAGCATAAGATGAACTAAGTACTAAAGCCATATTTTATACATAAATAAAGAAAATGTAATCTTAAATAACATTTTAACAATAACTGTGAGGCAGTGAGACTTGGAATGTAAGTCTCAGCCTACCTGCTGGACAAGTTTGTTTCGGATAGCGTTCACTTTTGCCTTCAAGCTCTCCTGGGCATCCACAGCGTCCAGCGGTTTGTTCAGGCCCAGATAGTGATGAATGGACCCGTGGTCTGTACCCTCATCTGAAGGAAACAAGAGGGCCTTGTATCATGTATAATATTTGTATTACTTGTATAAGCACAGGTGAGATGAGAATATTCTGATAAATAAAAGAAATTCAGTTGCACCTTCACCCCCATCCAGATCTGTGCAGACACCATGTCCTCTGGTAAGTGAGTGGAGGGGTCTTGGGTCTCCTGGTCGCGGAGAACAACGTAGGCCGGTGGCGCAGTGTGCCGTGTAGACACCGCAGGGATCTCCTCTCTCCAGAGCGCAAGCGAAACAGCATCCGCAGCCTGGTTCTCTAAGCACCTCACGGCAGTTTGTGGGCACTGCGGGACACTGACTGAGCTGTTCTGGAGTGCAAGGAGCGCAGCGGATAGGTTCCGGGCCGATAACTGGAGAGGACTGTGCAGGTGTCACGAAAACAAAAGCTGCCAAGGCCCACGTGAAACAAATAGATAATCCGGTCATTTCAGAACTGAAAAAAAAGAATCACTCCTATGAGAATATATGTTCCCTCTCAATCGGTGCACGTTCCGTTAAGTTTGTAATTCTACTGAGAAGTCCTCTGTAGTATTTATACGGTCCATTGACCTTAAGGAAGTTAATATTTCACGCAGTTGTTTTTATATTAATTATTTAACACAAAAACAGCTGTGACCGAGGCCATGCCCAGTGGTTGGGGTGCGTAAAACCAGATTGTGGGTCGTTTGAAGTGCATGTCAATATTTACTTTGGAACGAGGAGTGCCTGAACGCAGTGTAGTCATAACAGGAAAACACGACTAACCTCTGTTTGTGGTGTCTACCTGCACTTTTGTACTATTGTCAGTAGAAAAATGGATGGAATGTCACTATTAGATATACCAACAAACTGGAGCATAAATCAGAATTAATGATGAGTGATTAGGCAAATTAACCTTTTTAACTATTGTCCTCTTTATCACATAATATCAGTGTAAATTAAAAGTCTAGTCACCTAACAGTCTTTCTGAGTCAGGCATTATCAACAACTATTACCCAATATTCTTGCTGTCAGGTCATAAAAACAAGGTCATCTTCCTATTGCATAATTAGATAAACTTTACTGGCCTTTGAAGAAAACATGTTTGTTGTAAAGGTGTACTAATTTCCTGGTGTAGTATTAGTTGGCCACTTATCTAGAGCAAACACTGCGTACATTTCGCTTCTTTCATGCTGTCGTGATCAACACAACTGTGTTCATGTGTCACAGATGGTCAAGCTTTTAATACTATAACCTGAGTTGAGGTGTTTTCAAAGTGGACGAAGTTGAGAGGGAAAATTCCGGAGAAGCACTGATGGCAAATATGTTGTGATGAGAGTGCAATTCTGTTTGTTCAAAGCAAACAGAAGCAATCCCTAGAAAATGAACTCGTTCACTTTCGAGGCTAAGCCAAACGCATTTATGGGAAATATTTTAAAAGAACACTATTGATGTTACTCAAATATCATATTGAATCTTTTATTATTTTTAGCCTGTGCAGTACTCCTACAATAACATAATACTTAAAAACATGTATTATTTAACAGAAAGAGTACCAAGTAAGGTGCAGTGTAATGAATGAGACCTGACACGCTGCTCAAAACTGAATGTTCACAGGCTACCCATTTTTTGTGTAGTTATTACAGGTGACAGCGAGACCAACAAATCTACACACACAGTACAAATAATAAAAATGTCTGACCTTTACAAAAAGATTGACGATACATAGTATGGGCATATAAAAAAAAAAGAATGAGCTTAATCTGTGAAACCTGAAACCTCTGTGAAATCTCTCAACCTCTTCTTCAATCTTCCATCAAACCTATTCTATCAGCAGTTCATAGTGAGTGGCCTCCTCAATGTTATGCATCAGGCTAACAAGCCAGAGGGGTAGAGGGGGCTGCGGTGGTGTGGAGGCACCTCTTTGTTTCGCAGGCCGCTTCTGGCTTTTAGCCTAGAGACAGCACATCATGCACTCTTAGAAGGATGTATGAGACAGCACATCATGCACTCTTAGAAGGATATAGGACACAACACATGCACTCTTAGAAGGATATAGGACACAACACATGCACTCTTAGATGATATAGGACACAGCACATCATGCACTTTTAGAGGGATGTAGGAAACAGCACACCATGCACTCTTAGAAGGATGTTGGACACAACACATCATGCACTCTTAGAAGGATATAGGACACAGCACATCATGCACTCTTAGAAGGATATAGGACACAGCACATCATGCACTCTTAGAAGGACGCAGGAGGAACAGACTAGAGCTTTAAGAGCTTTAAGCACTTTTAGTGTATGGGGCAGTGAACTCTTTCCTTATGTTGTACAATGCACATAAAGTCAAACATACTGCACTATAGTTTCATTTTGCAGTGTTATATGTTGGGTTTTGTATGTATCCAGTATGCATGAAAATTATGGTATGCACAATTAAAGGAAAATTCCGGTATTTAGCACTTTGAGTCCCTTTTCTGGTTTGTTTTGGATGAACTAGAGTGGTGGACACCGAAATTTTGACGATTGGTCCTGTCTCGACCTTTCTGACTCGTTTTGAATCGCCTTTGACTTCTCAGAGTGGCTGCAAACAGGCATATTGTAGGCTACTCAAACATGTCCTAAAACAACCCTTGACGTTCGTTTTCAAAACTGTGCAACTCACCGAGTGGTTAGTGGTGTTCATTGATTATTAAAAGCAAATATATCGGCGCAATATATGATTTCCAGCCGTCTTATTTGCTATTGTGGAACTATTCACAACCGCTCAATATTTGAACCTGAAGCATAGACGGTGGCGCAGTAATATCAACGTGCAATGAGTCTTCCAACAGAAATCAATGGGATTTTACAAAATGCCAAATAAAACATGACAGAAACTGTATTTCGCTACGCTACTTGTTTTGGAACATCAACGAACACCACTAACCACTCGGTGAGTTGCACAGTTTTGAAAACGAACGTTAAGGGTTGTTTTAGGACATGTTTGAGTAGCCTACAGTATGCCTGCTGGCAGCCACTCTGACTAGTCAAAGGCGATTCAAAACGAGTCAGAAAGGTCGAGACCGGACCAATCGTCAAAATTTCGGTGTCCACCACTCTAGTTCATCCAAAACAAACCAGAAAAGGGACTCAAAGTGCTAAATACCGGAATTTTCCTTTAAGGGAATGGATGAGGATGAGGGAATCATTCATATTACATCCTAGTTTCTACTAGGACAACTGAGATCATCATCAGTCCTGTGATTTAAAACCAGGGTTCTCAGTCCCCTTCCTGGAACCATCTTCCATACACTCTACTTATCCCTGCTATATTCTAATTACACCTGATTGACATACAAACTCTCAATTTGCTTAATCAGAAGTGCTCCACTAATCAAGAGGGGCCACTAACGAGTTCAGTCAAGGAAAGTGAGACAGCAGGAGGGACCCCTGGATCAGGGAATGAGACCCACTGATTGGGAGCAAGCCTGATGGTGATGATCTTTACATTTCATGTCAGCAGAGGTGCTGGAGTGTGTACCTCTCCATCGGTCTTGGCTCTCCTCCTCTTGGTTGGACGCTTGGCTGTCTCGCGTGGTGGTGGCGCTGCAGGTGACTCTGTAGGTTGCTGATGGAGGACACTGTGCTGACTAAGTACATGCTCATGTGAAGACTTCCCATGTTCTGCCTCTGAAGTGGAGCTACAGTCCCCCGGCTCCACAGGTGAGGACTAATAAATGATTAAAATGTAGGGCTCAAAATCACTGATGGCTTAGTGAGGAATTCATCCTCTCTGCCAGTCTCAATGCCCATTTTTTCTTCAGGAGATAGCCTAGCTTTCTACTCTGTTTTAACATTTACTTATAGTCCTGTTAATCATGCCTGTTTTAAAGATTGAGTGAATAAATAACATAACCTAAAGTGTCAAACATTATCAGTGCGCTGAAAGAAATCTAAAGCAAATAGATGCCAAAGGGCTTGACACCACACAGACTCGCACACATCACACACATCTGTAGGCTACCTATCAAATAAACAAATAACCACACCTGTGGGGAACTGAAAGGCTCATCATCTGGAGATTGCCAGCCAGTGGGTTTCCCTGTGGGAGTTGGTGTGGGCAGTTCACTGTGCAGGATGCCAAAGCTGCTCTGACTCTCTTCAGCAGACTCCTCACTCTCTTGGATAGGCGTGAGGGTACACCTAACAGAAAGGACAGATGTGGAGATGCCACTCGCAAACTGGTGTGTGATGTCTGCACCATACTAAGGTCTTTGTGTTTGAAGAGTGTTTGAAATGGAGTTCTTCATTTCATTTTAGTGTGTAATTGTCGTAAATGTCGTTTTAGTATAATGTATATTAGTAAAATGTTTTATCAAAATAAGTTGTAATTTTAAGACAGTTAAACAGAAACACACTCCTATCCTTAATACACCACTCAGTTCTAATACAGTGCACACATCTGAATGAACCAGTATCATTCAAAACTAACACATTCTTTTAAAGTAACATATACAATGTCTAGCTGTAAAATTACTTTTAGAGGGGACATTTTCAATTCATGACATGTAATGGGTCTAAAAATTGAGTAGGCTATGTATTACAGTATAACACTCTATATCAGTGTTTTTCAACCTTTTTTGTGCCACGGCACACTTTTGACACTTAAAATGTCCCACGGCACACTAACATCCTGTGTGAAGAAAAAATAAAAATACCATAGCCTAACATTTCAAATAATACACAGATATGGCCTTATTATGGCTTCTATGCAAGACCTGCTCAATGAAACAAGCGCCCTCTGTTTCATTTGTAGGTGACTATGTCTAATTTAATTGTTGTTATGAACTGGCTATGTGATGATTCTGTGAATACTGGATATGGGGGCCCCGTTGTACAATGCCTGCATACCACAAATAGTGCAATCATACAATCAATGAGAGCATGTGGTTATAAATTCTTTGATGCAACAGTTGCTTTTCTGGACCAGTGAGTGACATTTGGGTAATTTTCTGCGGCACACCTGATGATCTCTCACAGCACAGTGGTTGAAAAACACTGCTCTATATCAACATGTCATTCAGTATGTTGTAAGTGTGTGGCGAAATAGTGTTGGCCTGGCCTGTTTATGTTCAAACACTTCTACATGCATTGCTCAACAAGTGATAGAAACGTGGTTACTTCAATTGCGCAAAAGGACAACTGAGGACATAGGATAATGTATACTTGCAGGTTGTTCGTTTGTTTCTCTCTGTGTCTACACATGCGCGAGCAACCATAGTACCAAAGAGACAATCAGAGGTTAGTAAGGTATCCTAATGTTGTGAGACTGGCTTTTCCAAACCCTCCATCACCTAAAGCCAGCCACATCAACGAAACGTTATATGGGATTGAAAAAATACAAATTAGGCTCTTTTAAGAGAGTAAACGTGCTTTTTAACAGGTTAGGCTACGTATGATATAGCCTATAGGCCTACTCAAGTCAAATAGCCTTCTTGAACTGACTTACGACTGACTAGGCTACGTTGACACACTGACTACGATAATTCAAGAGCTAATTGGATATGTTTACAAACTATTTCGCAAAACATACCTCTCTGGACACGGATTCATGTTGTCTAACGAAGAACACCACTAAAAAGGCAGCACATCTCGGACGTCTCTGAACAATTGGCTACCTTAACAATGTCACCTGTTTCTTCCACCAGGTGGGAGTGTTCTCTTACGCAATCAATAGAACAGTCTGGGTAAGTCGAGAAGGCACGGAAACTTGAAAAGTGGCTTATACGACGTGGGTTAAACTGGGGTAGCCGGTTTTAAACGCCACTACCACAGAAGATTTGGGTAAATCAAGATTTGGGTAGGCTAATTGAGGGCCGTCTGTCAGCTCTGAAAGTTAGAATATGAAGACATCTCTGTGTGTTGGCTTGCATTGTGAAAGATGTTGACTCAGTGGTTACAGCAAGGGCACACTGTGGACGTATTCCCTATTGGCACGTAAACAGCACCGCAGTTGGTTAGGCCATGGTGCCCTACTTGTGTGTAGGCCTAGGCTACTTCCTTTGGTGTGACAGTGTTCCAAACTGCATTTTATGTAGGTCTACCGCATAGCCTTGGATTTAAGTTATGTCTCGAATAACACGTAATCACTTAAGCTATTTACGAAATTTGGTGCTCACTTGATATGGGTTACTTTTTCAGCCGTCAAAGGCTAGCTATATACCTGTTTGTGCGCTGCCACTGAATCATTGACTTCCAAGGCCTCAAATGGATACAAAAATAAACAAACAAATTAAACAAATTGAGTGATAGCATTGTCCAATGGCTCCACTTGCTATGTTTGTCACATCAGTTATTCAAATATCATGCATTTTAATTTCTGTATTGACCTTCTCTAATTCTCACTGTTGAAAATCACCTCTAATTATTATTGCGTGGGTAATAATTAATTTACAATGACGTCATCACGATAGTCATCTCCACCATTGTCACCCTCTTCAATCATTTCACAAATGCAAAGTCTTTAAACACCAATACTTTATTTCTTACAAAATGTTATTTATCCAACTTTACACTGTACAGTCCATTTGTATAGAGCTTTATTTACAAAATTAAGATCTGCATATCAAATCGATTAACTACAAGGCAAATATAAGTATAATCATTGTAAGCTTGTAAAATAAGGCAAAATCACACATATTATCAATGATAGGGAATCACAGGAAAAGTCATAGCAAAAGCCAAATAACAATGACAGGACACTTAAGAGTGTGTGTGAATATGTTGAGTTCAATCCAATGCTTTCGCAATCGCTTCAATCAATTGTGACAGTGCATGTAGTTATGAAATATACTCATGTAAGTCCTGGGTTATTTACATATGGTTGCAAATGTGTGTGGGTGTGTGTGTCTGTGTGTGTAAACTAGCCCGCCAAACGATGGCGCAGTCAGTGTGGGTCAACAAACTCTCAGCCATCCTACTGTCTCTTTTAGCCCTTCTCAATTCAGCTGTTATCAAGCAGAGTTTCACTTCAAAGCCTTGGCAACAGGCAGAGCTGTGTGTGTGTGCGCGCGTGCGTGTGCTGGCTTTGTGTGTTTCTGTGCAGTCATCACACTCCTTCAGTGTCCTTATATGGAAAGCAGAAGCCCCAAAACAAATAAAAAACAGTGGGAGTAATCAGCTTGATCATCAAGGCCATAGATCTGAGGGAGGAGGAGATGCAAATCTCATCACCAATTAAATCCATCATCAGGCCTATCTTGAAATGTCAGTGAGTGTCCAGCTTACAACTCATGAATACAACTCAATGCCTATACAGACCTGCATTGCTCATAAATGTTTTAAGACTACATTTGGGATATTTCATAGAGGCTTTGTAGGGTTATCTTAAAGGTCTGAGAGAGCCAGGAATTGGGTATGATGTGCTAAGGTATGTTGAAGAACCACATTTCCAATTGCAGCATGCAAGGCATTAATGGTGGAATGACATACTTATGTCATAGTAGCACAAAGGAATCTTCCGGTTCTAGCCCATATTAATTAGCAAATAATGTTTTATCAGTAGTAGTGTTGCACGGTACACTGATAATAGAAAGGAATCGCAGTACCCTGAAATAGAAAATGTTATACGATACCCTATTATTTTATTAGTACCAATACTTGAAGAAAGGTGCTTTAATAAGGTTATAAGAAAAGTCATATTTTCATCAGTTTAAAAAAAAAAAAAAAAAAATAGTTTCATGTTCTGTCGTGTCAGTCTAATCTACCACTTCTATTACTGATGTGATATCACTTTAGTATTGGTATTGAGAAACTTAGGCATGGGATTGTATCAAAGCCATAATTTTGGTATCGTGACAACATTAATCAGTGTATATCAATATTGTTACATGTGGTGTTACAGCATCAATACTGTCTCAGAGGTTTATGCTGCTAACGTAATCTTTCAAGAATGGGTGCCCTTGTGCAACAATCATGAAGCCACTGCTTTGGCTAAAGAAGTCTACTCGTTTCCCATTAAAGAACCAAAATAAAAACCTCATAGAAGTGGCAACTGAGTAACAGAAGCAACCAGAGTGTGCTTTCACTGCAAAAATATCATGTAATTGCATTACATACAGTTTATACACACATGCATACAAGCACACATCCACACAGTCACACACAGTATACAAAATGAGAGAAATATATAATATTTACAACACCAAGGACTTTTTTGTACAGCATAATAGAAGTTGTAATCTTGGCATTATATATTTTAAGAAAAGTTAGTTAGTCATGCCTCGGTTTAGATGAACATCCATACAATGTTAAGTATTTCAGTTCAAGTGTGCTTGTGATTATTAAAAAAAAGCAAAAACAAAAGCACCTCGTTGGAATGCTGACACTGCTCTAAATGGAGTTGGAATGAAGCTCCACACCCCCAGAGGGGAGATGCCTCCTTCTCCTGAGCCTCGTCTCCCTGTGTGCAGAGGGACTCAGTGGGAGGAGAGACTGCATGACTCAGAGGGTCCTCACTGGAGACAGTGGCATGCCCAGTTTGGGAGTGGTAGCAAGGGGGTGGCCATGCAACCTCCCTGGCTGCAGCTCGGCCTGGCCTGGCCTTGCCTGAGCATTGTCCCCTTTGGCAGACCGATTTCTGGGCCCCGTGTTGAGCAACAGGCCCCCTAAGCACCACCCCCCCCTCCCCCACTCTCTCTCTCTCTCTCTCTCTCTCAGATGTGCTCTCTGTCTGTCCTACACCTCCGCGTCCTCCTCCTCCGTCTGCTGCTCCTCCTCCTCCTCCGCCTCCAGGCAGGGCACGCAGGTGGAGGGCAGGTGCAGGACAGGGGTGGCACTGCTGTTGCCCGCTGAGGTCTGGATGGTACTCATGCTGGCACGCGTGGTGAAGCTGCTGGTCACGGAGGAGATGCTGCCCGCCTTGGTTCTGATGCTGCCACGGCCGCAGGCGGGCGGCCGTCTCTCCAGGCTGGATGAGCGTGGTTGGTTTCCCAGACCCTGGGCCTTGCCCTCCAGGAAGTAGGTGAGCATCTCCCCTTTGCCTTTCACGCTGATTTTGCCCCGGCACACCAGGTCGTAGTTGATCTTCAGCATGCGGTAGACGTCCTCGGTCACCTGGGCAACAAATAACAAACTTGTGTTTCATCGGATGCAGTGCATAGTGCTAGACCAGAAAAGGTCTGTATTGGGATTTATTTGGGAAACACATGATTCATCTACATTAATAAATGTAAACACGTGTGTGTATTTGTGTATTGGGATGACGCATTTCATTTATGTTATGTTCCCAATAGGGCTGTCAAAATAACTGATTCATTTGGATTAATTAATTTGAGAAAAAATAACTGATTAAAAAAGTTAGTGCAGATTAATCGATTCCGTATGACCTTTGACCCCGATCCGTTCTAGTCAGTAAAAATTAGACTGTAAAATAAAGGAGAGAGAAGAAAACGTGCTGCCTGGATCATTGATTAGAACATTTACTTTTAAAAAACGGCCTGATGGTGTTGATAAAAAATAAAGTGTTGAAAATAAAGTCCTCTGCAATGTCTGCAGCAAGGAATTTGCATATTACCGAGTTCATCAACTCTATAGTCGCACATCAATGCAAAGAAATAAGTGTTGACATTGAGGGGAGTGTTAATTTATTTTCATTGTGTTCCCTAGGTTATATCTGTGGACTGAAATGTGAAAAAAAAAAACTTCTTCCCGAAGCACTTTTGAATTTATTTCCTCAGCATATTAGGTCATATCATAGATTATTATGGCAATTATTTGAACAGTGAAAACAATAACAAAAGAGTTTTTGAACTTTAATGTCACTAATGCTGATTAATCAATGATTCATTTGAATTTAAATATTTAAAATACCTTTACAGCAAAAATGATATATGCGATTAATTTAGATTAATTAATCACAGAGTATGTAATTAATTAGATACATTTTTTTAATCAATTGACAGCCCTAGTTCCCAATGCTATAACCGTTAAGTAGTGTAAACCATTGACTTCATAACACATGCTGATTAAAAGACAACCAGCCTGATAGTGACCCTGCATACCTGGATCTTGCCAGGGACTCCTGTGCTGTCCATGCGGCTGGCCACGTTCACAGTGTTCCCCCAGATGTCATACTGCGGCCTCCTTGCCCCGATGACCCCAGCCACCACAGGCCCCACATTGATGCCTGTGGACACAGTAGAAGGGTAGAATCTTAATGACCACCAAACATGCTACCAATTAGCCATGAATTAGCCATGAACTTGCTTGCTATGCGGAGGCAACGAGAATGTCTCATGATTTATTGTGATAACAAGTCCCTGAGCGATGCATTATGTACCCATCAACGCCTCATGAATTTTCATTAATTTCATTAATCCTGGAGTCAGCTGTTGCTTAGACGCCTAAGGTGCACTGTCACCACTGCTGAAGTGAAAGCCAATTTACTGTGGTCTGCCTGATAGGGGCTAGCAAATAGGATGCATTACTGTAGAAAGCCCCACAGTCAGGCAACAGCAACACACACATACACATACTGTACACACACAGAAATCTAACAACTTGCAAGACAAGTAAAAAACATACACACACACACACACACAGAAACCTAGCATCTACACATACATGTACAACAGCAACACACACACACACACACACAAACCTACCAATACACCAATACGCAAGACAAAGGCAACATACATGTACACATACATATCTACCAACTCGCAAGACAAACGCAACATGCACACACTCACTCACACAGAAACATACCAACTCGCAAGACAAAATCGTTATAGGACTGATAGTTGATTTCATCTAGAACATCAAACATCTCAATGGCATAGTCCGCCACTGTGCTTAGATGTGTGGTCGCAGACTTTTTGGCCTGCAACACACAAGAAGGGGCTGTTAGCATGTAGGTCTACACTTTATGTGCATCAGTTGGTAAAATAAGTCATGCTTATTACCCGATTTTATGAATTTGTATTTATAAAAGAAAATGATTTGATATCATCTTGCCTTGGTTCCAATGGTGGGCACCAGTCCCACTGCTGCCATGTAAGTGCTGCCAATGGTTTTGATCTTCTCTATGTCCTTGTAACACTCTTTGTCCATGAGCTAACAAAAATCAGACATCATACAGTTCATCATCTGTAGTACATAACATCATTAACATATTCAAAGAATCCAGAGAAATCTTTGGGGGGACAAGTGGGACAAATAGGGGGACTGGGCTGATAAACAATATTGGATGACCATGATCTTTGGGGCCTCAGATGGCACTGCATTAAAAACAGACATTTTACTGTAATGAAAATCACTGCATGGGCTCAGGAAAACGTCTGATAAACACTGTCTTATGAACACAGTCTGACACATCCAGCTGGTTAAAACTCTACCATGCAAAGAAGAAACCATATTTAGACACAATCCAAAATTGTGGCCTTATTTGGGCCCAAGATAGACTGAAGCGAAGTGGAAAACTGGCCTGCGGTAAGACCAATCAAAATTTGCCATTCTTTTTGAAAATCATGGATTTGGCTTGCTCTGAGCTAAAGAGGAGAGGGATCATCCAACTTGTCATTATGGCACAGTTCAAAAGCCAACATCTATGATAGTATGGGAGTGCATCAGTGTCTATGGCATGGGTAGCTTTCACGTCTGGAAAGGCTCAGTTATTGCTGAATGATTATTACAGGTTGTCAACATATGATGCCATCCAGACAAATTTCTTTTCAGGAAAGGCCTTGGATATTTTTAGGAAAACAATGATAAACTGCGTTCTGCACATATTACTCAATATGGCTCCGTAGTAGAAGAGTCCAGGTGCTAAAATGGTCTGCCTGCAGTCCAGAAATGTCACATTTGGTGCATCATGGAAAGAAAAACATGATTAAGAAGACCCTGGGCTATATTGGGCAAGAACATCTAATTCTATAAACTCTAGCAACTGGTCTGCTCAGTTCCCCAATGTTTAGAGACTGCTGCTAAAAGATGAAGTGATGTAGCACTGAAATGTGCTTACATCAAATTCAAAAAGAACATATACTTTCCAAAAAAATATACAATTTCTCGGTTTCAAGAACTGATATGTTGTCTTTGCACTATTCTTGATTAGATATATGATTTACAATCATAGCATCATAGCATTTTTTATTTACATTTCAAATAGAATGCTAACTTTTTGGGAAAATGGGTTGTCCATAATGATTAGTGTTATTCATTTGTCCATATTTGTTGCATGTATTATTCAGAATGTAGAGAGATGATAATAGCCCTCCTAAGTTTTCTTAAGATGATAAGAAAACTTAGAGGGCAATTTTAGAGACAACCATTGGACACGGACACACACACACACACACACACACACACACACACACACACACACACACACACACACACACACACACAGAGAGACACACACACTGAATTGTTGGAGGCATGGAGATTAGGAATGAGACACAGACCTCATCAAAGTCGGCAATAATCTCATTTAGCAGTCGCAGGCATTCTACGCCCATGTTGTTTCCATCCAGCTCAATGTAGAAGTCATTGAAGTTGGGAATGGAGGCAAACAGCACTCCGACCTGGGCATAGGACTGGTAGTACAGGTCCTGTGACAGAGAGAGATATTGAGATATATTTAGTACCGGCATGTCACAATATGTCACAACAAATATTTAGAAAGCCTGTGTCAACACAAAGCCATTATTGTCACATCATTGTACTGGCCCATGCATGTTTGCTAGAAGTGATGATAATGACCTCGTTCTTCAAAACCAATAGGGAATATTGGTTTTGGGTCTGTGCTGATGGCTCCTGGTCTCGAGGTCTAGCGTCCAGCTGACTCACCATGTTCCGAGGGTTGGACATGAGGAAGTGCTGGGCCACGTGGGCCGGCAGCAGGTTGAACAGGATCCGCTTGTTGTCCAGTTTGACTTTCTCCATCCCATCCCTTTCCTCTTCCGCCTGCAGAGACAACACACACACGCATACACACACATAAACACACATGCACACGCACACAGACATTTTGTTGGAAAATCACTCATTGCATTGATTCCATGTAACTTTCGTATTTTAAACATCAGCACAAACACATCAAACATTTCTATTGCAGTAGGCAGCCCTTTTCACCACTAGAGGCCAGCATACACCCTCAGGCAAATTAATGTAGGAAATCACACCCACTCCGAATTATGTCTGACAAACACTCCTGGGGCTAAGCAGATATCTATTTGGGTAGCCAAGCAGAAATGAAATAATTCAATGCTAACTCTGCTTTTAAGAACGTGACAAAACCTCAAGAACACTGCAATATCTCCAAAGCACTGCAGACTGGGATAGAACATTTGCAGATAATTTATCTATCCATTGAGTGTACAACTCAAGTGACATGTAATAATAGCATATACAAATGGGGAGGAGGACTGCAGTGCTATAATCCTTACCCATAAATATAATGAGCACACACATGCATGTGTACACAAGTGCGCATGCACACACACACAAATACACACACACAAAGCCACAGACACATATACAGTGCACAGACACAAACACACACACAAAGCCACATAGATAGACATATACAGTGCACAGACATACACACACACAAAGCCACATAGATACACATATACAGTGCACAGATACACACACACACAAAGCCATAGATACATAGACAGTGCACACACACACACACACAAAGCCAGATGGGCTCCATGCCCCCACTGTGCCACGCTGCCCCAGCCCTTGCTCGCTGTACATCCCATTATGTTGCCAGCCAGCCCCGAGCATGGCAGCCAATGGCCTTCACTCCACTTCACCAACTGGTCTTCATGACAAGCACTCGGAGCTGTGAGCCAAAGTGATTGAGCATAGATCAACCGCAGCCAGAGGTTCACACCGGGCCACCGACCAGCCTTCAGCACTTCACACACAGGCCACGCAAGGACACAAGCAGTACTCCAATTCAAAGTTCATTATGTGGAGTTCTATGAGAACTACATCCGTCACTGAATTCAAACTACACATGAGTGATTGTCATTTTTCATTTCCGAACCAGCAGTTCCCAACCAAATCCAACACTGCAGATAACAGTTGGAGTCATTGTCATGCTCAATATGTTTACATGTTGATACATTTGCATGTGAGCCAGCTTCCCACATAAACATATCTACCCATAGCGGACATCAACTTAAGACAAAATAAAGCAATAGCCATCATGTACAGGATCCTTTGAAATGTGGTAAAGGAATCCCCTTCACTCGAAAGGGGTTATGACTCACACACACACACACACACACACACACACACACAGACACAAACATACAAACACAATCTAAAACTAGCCCTGAGTTAAGTAAGTAAGTAAGTTAAGTATCTACTCAAAATAAGAACTCTGCAGCTGAACATGAAAGGCCACATTCAAACCTCAGAGCATTCAAATTCCTCAAATGCTTTTGTGTCGGTCAGTCTCCTGCATGTGCCGGTCAGTCTGGTGCATGGTGGTGTTGGTCAGTCTGGTGCATGGTGGTGTCGGTCAGTCTGGTGCATGGTGCTGTTGGTCAGTCTGGTGCATGGTGCTGTTGGTCAGTCTGGTGCATGGTGCTGTCGCACTGACCTGTGTGGCCCAAAGGAAGTCCATTCTGAGCTTGAGGTCCAGCTGTCTGGAGTGCAGGGCCAAGGCGCTTGAGAAGAGCAGCAGAGAGAGGAGAGGTTCGAGGCCCTGCGTCTGGAAGTAGCCCACGCCGACCCTTTGTGGAGGGAAGCACAGTAACAAGCTATCAGTACACACGCCTGCACCAGAGCAGTAGCACACACACAAACACATGCAAGAGAAATAACACACACAAATGCTTTTTATGCATTTGTTGACCATTTGGAGTGCCTGGACACACCAGAATATACATTGAAACTTATAATCCGGCTACTTGCCAACACAAGGAAAAGAAACTTTAGGTGATCCGTCTCTGCATTTGCTACCATTTCGTTGTGGCTTTTGCTGAGAAGCAAATAGTCTGCAACACACGCTGAACCTGAATCAAATATTCTTTAGAACACAGCTGACCAACCATCTGCTTTCACTTTTGAATGAAGTTCCACTGCAAGAAGTGACCGGGCTACTTGCAGAGTGAAATGAAAGACGTGAATCAGAAGCACAAAACCTGTTGCCATTGACAGCGGTCATTATATGTTTTCAACTGTAATTACATGAATACAATTTTGATTTGATTTTATTTATTTCAGGATCAAGACAATAAAATACAGCAATCCAAAGGATGACATGCAAAAGTACAAAACTTATTTCCAGCATGGTCCTTGGTGTTGAACACAATTGACCGGTAGAACGTTGGGAAATCCCATTCAAGTCAATGGAGCGTTCTACTAGCATTGTGAAGAGCTGTACAATAAACACATATAATACAGTAGATAGTATTTATCTGGGAACACTGTTTATCTCTTGAGTGTTACATCATATAAGGCCAGGAGCATTTCCGTTTCTGTTTACCAAAGGATTTTTCACTTTGCACAGTATGATGGGCTATCCAATACTTGATTTATTAGAGAATGACTCCCACTGTTGTGATTAGAACTGTTGTTACAAGCACCGTGGGAAGCATGTTTGTAATCAGTAGCTGCTCATCTATCTATGTGTTTTGGGCCGGTTGTGGCGTAATGTTTGTCTCCCACAGAGTCTGCTTCTTTATCATCTCTCTCTCTCTCTCTCTTTCTCTCTCTCTCACACACACACACTCCTTTGCTTTCTCTCCTTTCTTGATCTCTGTCTTTCTCCTTCTGTTGTGTGCTCTCTTTTCCTCGGTGACCCTTCGCTTCCAATCCGTCCATATCCTCTCTGTCTCTCACCCCACCCCCACCCCCCACCACCTCTCCCCACCTGCTGCCTGGCCACCAGCTCCCCCTCTCCTCTGCCCCGCTCCACCCTGCCGAGGCTGTGGAGACGGAGTGGGCGTGCTGTGACGAGACTGCCGGGGTGAGCACCTGATTGTTTTTCATGTGGCTAATGAGCGCACGCTTGGCCTCAGACTGCGAGGGGGGGGGGAGCGTGTGGGATGGGAGCACACAAAGACCCACAGTTGCTCTCATCAGAAATAGAAATGTCTCCTCTAATGATCACGTAAATGAAAGGCACGGGGAGAAAGAGAAAGGGGGGGGGTGAAAACGAAAGGAGAGAGAGATTGAAAATGAAAGGCAACAATGAGTGATAGAAAGATCTTTAGCTAAGTGATTTCCCTCAAATAGCGATTTGACCTATTTGTGAGAGAGCTCAGTGAGGCTGCCTTGCAGTGAGGGAGCTCTGGTGTGCTAAAACGGTCAAAGCAAACCCACCCCACAGGCAGCATCACAGAGCTTAACCCACGACTATATTACTATAGGACTACTTCCTCTTTTGGACATTAAACGTAACATGAACGTCAAAGGCCATTAATAAATTCCACTATTTCATATTTTCTTGCCTTTTTTCTGTGCTCATCTCATACATATTATGCATGCTGCATGCAAATGCCTCTTCACATTTACACCTATGAGTGTGTGTGCATACATGACTGACTTGTGCATGCATGTGTGGACTGTAGTAGGTTTGTGTCACCATGCATGCGTGTATTTATGTGCATGGGTGTGTTTCTGCCCTTGCACCCCACGCCATGTGTATGTGTGTGTGTGTGTGTGTGTGTGTGTGTGTGTGTGTGTGTGTGTGTATTCTTTGCATAGACAGTAAAAGAAATGGACAGAGCCACTCCATAGGACTTGAATGGAGAGAAGTGAAGTCAAGTGAAGTGAAGTCAATTGCTGGGTGCTGTTTGCCTCAAGCTCAGTTCACACAGGCAGTATGCTCTCCGACACAGATGTGGGATGTGGTGCATGCTGAGCTGCTCAGTGTGTGTAGGGCTCCAGAGTGCGACCAATTTGGTCACATATGCGACCTAATTTTTCAAAAGTGCGACTAAAAAAAATCGGAGGTCGCACCGGTGCGACCAGCTATTCGAGAGAGGAAAAAGTGTCCGCATTGAAACTCTACCTTTGGTTCAATAACAAACACATATTTGGCCAATATCGTGGTTTAAACAAATCACAGATAGTGAAGGGCGGGATTGGCCTGATTGGCCGTGGCCCAGTGCCTGTGTGTAAATTTGAAAATGCGTGTGCTGCAGAGAGAGAGAGAGGTCAGAGACCCGTCAGATAAACAGAGTGGATGCAGTTGCATTACAGTGTGGTCACATAGGCCGAGATAAATGTCCCCTCTCCCCACTGCCTTTCGGCGGCTGGCAGCAGCAAACCGATCAGACGAGCCCGAGATAATGATCAAGTTTATCGTTGCCTACGATAGGCCTAGTGAAACTTCCCTTCACCAAGTTCAGTCCGAAAAAATGATTTACCAGAAAAATAGTTTGAACGTAACCCCGACGTACAGGAATGCCATTTGCGCCACATTTATAGGAGTCATTGCAGATGAAAAGACGTCTTAAAAGTGCGAACAATGCATACAAGGCCTTTCCGAACTACAGAGATAGCCTACAGATATCGCCGAAAAGGACCGCATTTACATGCAGGGAGTAACCCGGTTTTCAACAGCAACATTCATTTTGCGCGCGAGTTGTGTAAACTCATTCTGATGGCATCAATCAATTTAATCCGGTATTTGGCGCAAACCGAATATCGCTGCTACATTTAAAGCCTGAATATTCCCTGCATGTATAACTGTGGTCATTGTGTACGGTGAATTGAATGGACACATTTAGATTGAGCATGGCAAGTCATTGCAATAGCCTATAATAATAGGCCTACCATTTCGTTACTGCATTAACTATAGGGATGTTCTTATTGAAAATTTAAAAATACTAAAATTAAAAAGTAAATTGCATTGTGGGGCTGTCAAATGATTATTGCAATCATCATTGCAAAATCACATAAAAATCCCCCAGGCTACTTGGAACATCTCTTTAAATTGTGCTCAAATATCCTACATTTCTATGGAAGATGCTAGCCTGGCGAGCTGGTTTAGCCAAGGCCTAAAGATCATGAAGGATAGTATGTAAGACATTGAGCCATGAGATGTGCAGTTTGAAGCCCTTAAAAGACACTGTTAATTTACTCACTGTTATTTTTATTTAATTCATCTTGAGATTTTTTAAGTTTAAATTTCAGCTCAGTGGAGCACTTAAAGCACCAACACTTCATTAAAGGAGAATTCCGGTGTGATATTGACCTAAAGTGTGTTGAAACATGATACCGAGTGTGAACGTATGTCTCATAGCCCAACAAAAAGTTAGGCGCACCAGTGCAACCAGTGCAAAAAGTTACTCTGGAGCCCTGGTGTGTGTGTGTGTGTTTGTGTGTATGTGTGTGTGTGTGTGTGTGTGTGTGCGCGCATGTGTGTGTGTATGCCCTCACCCCACAGAGGTCTTGCGGAAGCCGCTCAGCTCCAATACGGTGATGTAGAAGACGCTGAGCAGCACGAGCAGCACCATCTTGGGGAGCCAGGACACGCGCAGGAACAGCGCCAGCGTCAGCGTGCCCACCACGCAGGACAGGAAGGTGTAGCGGGCGCCATCGCAGGGCAACTCGTCCATGGTGCGGTTGCCGCCGCCGTCCATGTCGATAATAATGATGGAGCTGGTGGAGTTGGAGCTCCACACCCACGGCATGCAGCCCACCTGCCAGAGTTGGGCACACTGGTTAGTCTGGCGCCAGTCTAACAGTCAAACGTACAGTGAAACAGATCTCCTGAGCTAGCGGAGGAACAGTTTATGTGAGCACGTACAGTGAAACTGAAAGAAAGGGGGCTGATGTTGCACATACATATTGATATTAGCAAACAGGCAAAGACATTTGTGGAGCACAACATAGATTCCTGTTTGCTCAACTACAAGTTTGTTTGTGCTCGAGTTTCATTTTTCCTCAAAATATAATTTGTGTACTCGCTCGCAATTTTTCTGCGCTCAAATTGTGCTATTGCTCGCTCATAAAAGTGGAACAAATCTAACTCCATACCAGTCTACTATTACACATTAAAGCTGCAGTTGGCAAGTCTAACAGATTGAAGGGAGTAAAGGCCCATTCACACCAAGAACAATAACGATAACTATAACTATAACCATAACGATAAAAGCGTTCACACTGAACAACGATAAACAAAGTCTCTCATTGTGTTAATAAATGTGAGGGCTAAAATTCGATGGGTTCTGATTGGCTATTAGCATTTTATCGTTGTGAAAATCACTCTGAAAGTGATCCCCAACGATATCGTTCTTCATGTCGTTATCGTTATAGTTTATGTGTGAACGTCGTCATTCATATTAACGAGAACGATATTTATTTATAGTTATTGTTATCGTTCTTGGTGTGAATGGCCCTTTAGCCAAAATTTTGAATGTTTACAACTCTCATGCTACTCCCCCACTACCACCGAGCACCCTCTTATCTGACTGCACCAGACTGTGATTGACAGTCAGATCTCACACAGCCCTGCTCTGATTGGACCAGAAGAACCGGAAGCTGTGGATTTTTGCAAAACAAATAACAGGCTCTAGGTGAAGGTAGAAGTGCGGGTTTTTTTGTAAAACCGGCTGATTGATGTTGTTCTGTTGGAGAATAGTGTCGGTTTCAGTGAATGTGTTCAAAACAATCTTGCCAACTGCAGCTTTAAACATCAACATACCTGCACAATTTTATGCAAATAAAAATATTTTGTGCGTTGATGCACACTCCAAGCAATATAAATGCTTATGTCTTATGACTCCTAGGGCCCTATCTTGGCGATCAGAAACGCTTGGTCAGAGGCAAGATATTTAGGGCGTGTCCAGCCCACATTCGAGGTGATTTTGCGATCTTCTGTTTCTTAATCAGTCATGGGTGTGTTTTGGGTGTAACATCCTTTAAACCAATGAGAGTAATATCTGTCATTCCCTTTAACAGCAAGCAGCACAACTTCAAATAGCTTATTAGTATTTTGACAGTCAGCATCACATTTGACAGAATCTGCTTGCACGCTAGACTATGTAGGGAACACAGGGATTCAAATAAACCTTGCTTTACTAAATCCTGTGTGTGACTAGCAGAGTATGGCCTACATGCATCTGCACTAGCCTATTATTTGAACTCTTAGGCAAAGTGAAACTAACTTCACCATGGTCTCATAGTCAACAACAAAACAGTACTACACAGTTATTTACTTTCACTATTGACTGACAAGGAGTTACCATCGAAAACATAGCCTGAAAAAAAACAACGCTTACCCCAATAATGTTCGAATGACTGAATAAATATCCTAAGGATATTTATCCTGCAGAGAAGTTGTTTGGAACTGGTTGCTAAGGGCTGCTTACATCTCATGACAGTGTGTCTTCAGCTGTGCTTTATATGCGCCTTTCGCTATAGACCAGTTTTTTCTTGATCAGTGGCGTAATGATTTTTAGAGGGTGTAAGCGTTTTTTGGATCATGCGTCAGACCACAGCTTGTGTCATTAATTGCCACACCACTGGGCGCAAAGTTTAATAAAAGTGTGCATGGCAAAAAATGAATCACTTTATTGAGTGTAAGCCTTGTGTTACTCTTTCTGGCGGGTGTAAGTTAGGGCCCTAGGTCTTCATTTTCATCTTTATGCTGATCCATGACATAAAATGTTTCTAATCACATTCCAATAGCCTTTTTCTGTGTCTGTTGTTGTGTCTGTTTATATAAACCTTTCAACACGCTAGCTATGAGAGTAGATATTATACAACTACAACTGAATTGAATTGAGTTAAATTTAACTGAATTGATTTGTCTAGTATCCAAACAGAAGTGTCTTCTGAATGATTCTGTGCTTGAGAGAGGATTACGAGCAGCAGGAAGGGTCATCTTACCACACAAGCCTGGGCCATGGCGTAGATTAAGAACGCAATGAACACACACAGAGCCGTTCGGATCTGGATGGTGAGGCACCCTGGGATACACTGAGAGAGACAGCAGAGAGAGAGAGAGAGAGAGAGAGAGAGAGAGAGAGAGAGAGAGGAGAGAGAGAGGGGAGGGGGTAGTGATAAATGTGGAGGAAGGTAGAGAGAGTATGGAGATTATGAATGTGGGGGGAAGCCAGTGGCAGAGAGAGATTACCTGAGCAAATTTGCATTTGAAAATCCACTTAGCAGTGGGGTTAAGAGGAGTGTCAGATGTGAAAAAGTGAAGCCTCCGCTCCACACAAACGAGAGAATCTGGCTAACTAGCTTAGCGTGCTGGAATGGCATGAGCAGTCTGAGCCAAGGCTAACAGGCAAAAACACATCCAACAAAAAACATCAGTCTCTCTCTGCTCACATGATTCCAACACTGAATTTGTTAGGCCATGCCGTGTCTGTTAATACTGCAGTTATGACAGCCAAGACGGAACATTTGCATTTGAAGGTGAACACTTTTGGACTGGTATGCTAAATGTGGTCAATTAGCATGCGTGTGTACTTCAAAGAAAGAAAGCAGTGAGGGTTAAACAAAAAGACGTGCTGAAATTTGTTACCTGTACACTAGTGATATGCAAATACATGATACAAGCCACCAGGAAACAGATGCAGAAGACAAGCAGCCCTAGAACCACTGTCCTCCTGTGAGAAGAATAGAAAGTGAAAGAGAAGGAACAGAAGAGAGCAAGGCCTGAGTGAGTGGGTCTGTTAGTGGCAGAGCAGCTGTTTGGTAAATGTCCTAGAGACTAAACGTGTAGAGAGAGAGAGAGATAGAGAGAGAGAAAGGGAGAAAGAGAAAGAGAGAGAAAAAGAGGGAGAGAGAGAAGAGAGAGAGATGAGGACAGGAGTGGGGCTAAAAGTGGAGTTCCTACTGTGGAATGATGAGGAGGTAAATGAGTCCAAACAAGGCAGCGAGTAGCAGAGACAGCACCACGGCACTGGTGAAGTACTCATCATGGAGCTGGTGGTACTGGGAGCAAAAAGAGAGACAGAGAGAAAAGGACAACACATTTCAGAATTTTAAAGGGGAGTGTATGCAGGTAAGTATAAGTAAGTATATATACTTTTTTGATCCCGTGAGGGAAATTTGGTCTCTGCATTTAACCCAATCAGTGAATTAGTGAAACACAAACAGCACACAGTGAACACACAGTGAGGTGAAGCACACACTAATCCCGGCGCAGTGAGCTGCCTGCTACAATGGCGGCGCTTGGGGAGCAGTGAGGGGTTAGGTGCCTTGCTCAAGGGCACTTCAGCCGCAGCCCACTGGTCGGGGCTCGAACCGGCAACCCTCCGGTTACAAGTCCAGAGTGCTAACCAGTGGGCCACGGCTGCCCCTGCACGTGTGTGTGTGTGTTTGTGTGTGTGTGTGTGTGAGAAAGAGTGTGTGTCGATCTCAGTTTTTATATATATTTTATATTTATAGTTTGATGTATATTTATATATATATTATATGTATATGAGGGGGTGTGTATGTGTGAGTGACCTTGTGGCATGTCCTGTACTTCTATGTGTATACTGTATGTGTACCTGTGTGTGTGTGTGTGTGTGCACGTGCTGGCATACCCTATGTTCCCTCTCTGAGCTCTTGTACATGAGCGTGAGGAAGTGCAGGTCTGTGGTGTTCGACTCTGTCTGGCGCGCCTCGATCAGCCGGCTGATGTAGCGGTTGACCCGCGTGCCCGGGCTGCTCTGCGTAACGTTGGCCGACACCGACGTCCGGTTCCGCAGCTTCTCCGGCACTGAGCGCAGCACCCGTCTCTGGACAAAAGCGATCATGGGACATGTAGTTTATCTATCATCAAGTCATCACCAACAACACCAATGATACACAAAGCACAGATAGCACACACATGCCTTCCTATCCAAGCACATACATCCTTCTGTCAGAAATGTCAACACTGCATTTCAGCCTCATTAATACTGAAACAAAGCAGTACATCAAGTTCTGACAAGCCCCTTTTCCAAACAGAGACCCCACACACACACACACGGTGTCGGTGTCTGACAGCGGTCTCTAATGAGCATAACTCTCGGCAGGTGCGCTCTTCCAGTGGGCTCCGGGAGCCACCGACTCTGAAATATTGTGCCGGCAACTTGTGCTGTCGCCATGCCTTGCAACTGATGGATGAGTGTCGCTGTTGACGTCGATGCTGCTGTGTAGGGAGACAAGATGTCTAATGCATGAGCGTGAACAACGATGGCAGCCCTGGGAAGATGTGGCAATGACCAACAACACTTGTTTGTGTCACGTCCTGTCCACCCCCCCCCCCCCCCCCCCCAGACACATCATGCAGACAGGAGGGCCGCCGAGCTGTGGAGCTGTCGGCGGGGTTCAGCGGCCAGCAGTGGCGCCTCAGTCTAGCAGCGACAGACGGCACGTGCGTAATGAACTCTGTGACCTCATCAGGCATCAGACACGTCATGCATACATGCGATTCCGAATTAGCGACGCTTCATTATCGATATAGACAGACAAAGAGGCACGTGTGTGAAAGATGATATCCATGACAACGCCCATTGTCGCGTGGAGGATCGTATCCATAGTGATGGATAGGGGGAGCGATACCGCGTGCGTCACACCTGATGGGGGGGCACTGGGAGTTCAGTGGAGTGTGCCCAGGTGTTAAGAATGCAGAGGCTCAGTGGAGCCACAGAGGTGTGTGTGTGTGTGTGTTTCTGAACCTCCTCCTCCAGTGAGTTTGAGCAGGGGCGGGAGGTAGTCACTGGAGCAGCCCTAGCTGGGGCTCACTGGAGCAAGACAGGGGTGGAGGAGTTTGATAGCAGTGGAGCGTGACAGGGCTCAGTGTGGTGGAGGTGGGGGGGTAGGATGTGCCCCGCTGTGGTCCATAAGAGATGGGTTTGGTGTTTACAGAACGTGCATGGCACCAAGCGCACAGGCCATGATGGAGAGGCTAACCTCACACAAATGCAGTGCACACATCCATGTTCCAGCAGGAACTGTGCTGTTTAGTTTCCACCACTTTGTCCTGCTTTTAATGTTCTGTCACTCATTGTGTCTGTGGACAAAGTGTCTGTGACCTACATGTGAATCCTGTGGTCAATGGCAAAGTCAATCCTGACCATAGGGGTTTATATGTCACCCCCATGCTTACACAGAAGTACATGAGAGTTGAAAGTTATGCACACACCCAGCCAGCATTCACACATCCACATATGGCCACAACCACACTGTATACACCAACATAAAGCAATGCTACAATGTTGCATTCATTTAAGTTGCACATCCAGATCACACCACTAAGGCTCTCCAGGGGGTCAGGATTTGCAGGGTTAGCTTTAGCCAGTTAGCATCCACCATCTTTAAAAATAGCATCCTCAAGTGCTCACCTCCCCACATGTTTACAAACAAGCCAATTAAATGCCAAATCACTGGTGGACACAAACCACAGACCACTTCTCATGGCGGTGAGATAGCCATTCCCATTGAAAAAAATGTAACTGCTAACTAGGTTTAACTTTGGACACTTGTATCACTCTGAACCAATAAAAAAAAATCAATGACACCTAGCCTTAGCTTAGCATACATTATTCTCATTCACTAATATGGAGAAGTGCTATCACTTGTCTCACACATGATCAATGATCAACACACAATCACTATCACAAATGCTAAAAAAAATCATGATACATCTCTGAAATGAGTTTTTGCAGGTTGGAATGTCTGCCTTAACAGGTGCCGTCATAATTTACTAGGCTGTGGGAAAGACGTTAAAGATCATAATGGTGGTAGTTTAATGGAAAGGGACGAGCTAATTTCACAGTTTAAAAAAACCTAGCCTCTGATGCTAAAGTCCCAGACCCCACTGTTGTTGCGCCTTCCCCCCGGAAGATTGGAATCTCCCCTCTGATGATTTTTTGACACAAACATATGGGGCTCTATTTTAATGGTCTGAAACGGAAGTGTCTTTGCGCAAAACGCAAATTACTTTGTGGGCGGATCTTGGGCGCTGATGCTATTTTACCGGCGGGATAATTGACTGTTGCGCCCGACGCAAATCTAAAATGGGGTGGTCTGAAGTAGCTACTTTAATCATGGGTGTGGTTTGGGCGTAACGTGCAATAAACCAATCAGAGCGTCATCTCACATTCCCTTTAACAACAGGCACGCTTGTCCCATAGCTGATTGCTATTATGGTGGCGTATTTGCAAGGCGCAGCCAGGAGCATTCACAGCGCTATAATCACTGTTCAGTTGGGAACAGTTAGCTATTGATTTTTCCTCTTGACAAAATATAATGCAGAATTGTCACAAAGACATACTTTCCGATGTTTTGGGATCACTCTCACTGAATCACGAGGTTATGAATGCATGGTGATATTTTTGCAATGTACAATGTAATCTAACATACTCTCCCGTGCTGCCGCTGGGGCATTTGGGTTAAATGGCATCGGCATGCATTTCAACATCACGTTTCCTTAAGTCCTCTAATATTTCCTAATGTATGTCATCAACACATCCGTGATTCGTGAAAATGTGAACGCTAGATTTATGCCTATTTTTTCACATCTGGACAATGGACACCACACTGATTTTCCTCGAATGGTAATATTTTTCTTTGAAATTATGTATGGTTTACAGAAATGGGAACTACGATCAAGGCCGTAGCCAGGATTTTTCAAATACCGAGGTCAGGGGCGTCGCTAGAAATGTTGGGCACCCCAAAATGCTATGGAGGTTCTTCCTAGCCCCCCCCCTCCCCCCCAATTTTGCCAACAACCATATATTTGTTCAGATTATAACATGTTTTGTTTATAACTTGAACCAACACACTTTTCCACAATAATATTATTTTTAGATGCACCTGTATATCTGAGCCTTTTCACAAATTGGCTTTGGAAATTTATACTGGACCCTGCTCCATCTGTTATTAAGAATGAGCTGCTTCTCCTCATCAGTGTAGCAAATGTTGCATAATTTGCAGGGTCATAGGCACAGTGAGCGTCACATCTTGACTCTCACTTGGGAGGGCCCTTCACCTATCATTTCCCTAGCTCCTCTATCCCCTGTCTCCTGTGTTGGATTTCTTAAAACAACAAGTCTCTAAATTACTGAACAATTTGACAATAGGTAATATGTGTGCCATGATATAATATCCTTCACAACATTTATCATCCTATATAACATTGATATAGCTTCGTTTTCAATGCAGGTTAGCTAACTGCATCTCCACTGAATTTCAACAGACATTTACATTATTTAGCATCTCATTGGTAGCCCTATTGCATCTAGTTATTGTATTCAAATAGCCTGACGAGCCAGACCCACATTAATTTGCTGCCGCTAGGGTGCGTCTAGATTTCTAGGCTAGTATTCAACCATTAGGCCTACATTTCTCACCTTCCCTCCTTCTCTGTCTGCTCTTCTGCTGGCTTTCCAAACTTTGTGACAGCCTTTGTTCAGGTCAGGTGAATTAAGATTAGCCTACTGGCAGAAATTAACAAGACGTCAAGTTTATTTTGAAGTTTATTTTTAACTATGTGAGCTACATTGCGTTCGTTAATTAGTTTAGGACACACTCCGCGATAGCCGACTCGACTCTACTTTCGTTTTGACATGTCAGAGGTAGGCTATCACGTGACGGTCCGTTGATGCGTAAGATAATTGTCTCGTCGGCTAGGCCTATTTGTAGCCTACTTAATAAATGAAACGAAACGAAAAAAATACCGAGGACATGACCTCGGTGTCCTCTATGGTAGCTACGGCCATGACTACGATGTATAGATGAGAGGAGCGAAGTGTGCGTTGCCCAGCACAGGCGGCCAAGCAAGGGCTCCTTACCCTCAGCAAACTCAACAACAAGAAACAGTTTCCAAGTTGACCTAACTTTCAACTCTGCACAGTATCCCATTAACTGCATGACAGTAGGCTATTTAAAATATAAGTTTGTAAACACGTTATCATCAACTTAATGCACGCACATTTGTTTGAGCAGGAGAGAGAATAACAATGAATGGATGCAGCAACTACAGAAATTGTAGCCATACTTGCTGCTTTCTTGTACTATCTACAGTGTATGGTTGCTGGTTAACAGCACATAAAAGCTGATGTAAGCTAATTCACTAACTCAAGACTTCAAGGCCATCATGGATATAAAACGTTTTATTGAATATAACGAAAGGATAGAGGGAACATAACAAAGCTTGGAGTTATTTCAGATGGGCTACAACAAGGTAGGCAAAATTATGGTGCTTAAAACCTTAGCGCAGCTGGAATAATGGCGGTTTGAGGCCAGGTGGGGTGACTGCTTTCTAGTTTTGCTACATAATGCCAGAAGTGAAAGGGCTTGCTGTGATGCTAACGGAAGTGTGCTCAAAGTATTTGTTTTCTGAAACTGCAAAATATCAACAGTGAACGTTCGCTGGAACACGCCCCGTCTTTTTTTCGCTGAACCGCCCCCGTGGGCGCAATCGAATTCCCTAATTTACAGGCATGTACCTGTGGAGGGAAAATTCCAATATGCGCTGAGTCAAAAATGACCGATTTACACATTCCCTGTACCATAAATATGACATTTTTCATCAGATTGCCTCATGATATCCTTCACAAAAGGAATTTGAACACATGAAATTCATTGTGACTAATTTCTTTGAATTCTGAGTGATTTATTCAACTTGGTCACACTTTTTTTGTTTACGGTCAAAAATGACCGCCATTAGCCTGGCCAGCGCCACCACTTCTCAATGAGACGTGGTCTGGGAACCAAACGTTCATTTTCTCGTATTAGAAAAAAATGCCCAGATCCGTTTATTGGGTGCCACGGATGTCTATCAAATGCGTCTGTGCATAGCTCATCATCGTCTTGCTTTCCCCCCTGTTCTGTGATTGGTTCCCTATCTCAGGCGAAAATTTGCTCCATGGTCTCCAGGCTGCCTTAGCAGCGTGAATCAAATCGCGCGCAAGGCAGCATGGGAACACCCAGGCTACCGCCATAGGAAATGAATGCGAAAGAGTATAATTTTAAGTAGATGAAAGACATCTCCATACACGCACTCCTACAACTTTCCTGTGCTTGTGTGCCCATTCTACACATCATACTTTCCACAAGAAAGCTTAGAGTAAATTATGGGAGCCCTGTGTTTTCTTGATGTACTTCTCCCCCAATGTGAACAACCACACCTGCCAAACAAATCAATCCTGTGTAAATTATAGGAACCTATGTGAGCAAATGTATTGCCTATACTTGTAAGTAAACTGGCAAATGTATTGTTTGCATTTGTTAGAAAGAGTTATATATGTAATACTTTACTTTTTCATTCTACTTTCTTTTTACTTTTAATACTGCCTGCCTCCCTTCTTTACCCTACAATGTTCAGTGCTTTGAGTACATGATAAAGCGCTCTACAAATAAAATGCAATCAGAGTGCAGGTTTTGTACTGGGGTTTGAGGCCAGGTGGGGTGACTGCTTTCTAGTTTTGCTACATAATGCCAGAAGTGAAAGGGCTTGCTGTGATGCTAACGGAAGTGTGCTCAAAGTATGAGCTGTATGAGGGACCCTTAGGTCAGGTTGACCCCTGTATGAGGGCTCCCATGGAAAGGTGATGCATTAGTGAGGCACCCTGTGTCTGTGATGAACAGTGGATGGAAGGATGTACGAGGGGCACCTGTTTGTGTGAAGTGCATGAGTGTGCTTCATGAAGTTTTACAAAGTGCCAGCACTATGGTTGAGTATGTGCCCTGACTACCATACCAACATCCATTGAGGCAACAAATCTTAAAAATATATATTCATAAAAAATATTATTATTACTATTGTTATAGTGTACATTTTTTATTTATGTTACAATAAGAGCAGTTAAAACTGTACGGTCAAATTTGACCGCGAACAGTAAATTAAAGGAAAATTCCAGTATTGAGTCCCTTTTCTGGTTTGTTTTGGATGAAATAGAGTGGTGGACACCGAAATTTTGACGATTGGTCCTGTCTCGACTTTTCTGACTCGTTTTGAATCACCTTTGACTACTCAGAGTGGCTGCCAACAGGCATGCTCAAACATGTCCTGAAACAACCCTTAACGTTCATTTTCACGTTTGGGGGGGGTAGCAACGAACAGTGTTTAAAGGTTAAAGATGCCAACTGCCCACAGAGTACTAGCATTAGCCAATGAAGTGAATGGGGGTGGAACTTCGTCCAGCTCTGTATAATGCCTCCCTGTGTACAAACACACACACACACACAAATGTTCCAGCATCTTACTCACTTTGTCTCCATCTTCGCAGTTCATAACATTGGAGAAAGGGATCTCAGCCTTGAACATCTTCCTGCAGTGCATCAGCTGCACCAGCAGGTAGCACACTGTCTTGAACTTCATCTTTTTGGCAGGCTTGATGTCGGAGAGGATCAGGCCAGGGAAAATCTGTCAACACCCAAAACAGAGCAGCAAAGAAATATGAGAAATATGAGATTGGGAGTAGGATGGCGCCACAGATCCTACACTTCCATAACAGACAGCTCACAAAGAGGCCTGCAACATCATATCACAGACCTGGTGGCTGTGTTTACACAATAAACAATAAACAAAGCAAAACCTTAATCCAGATAAACAGATAAGATGAAGACAAACAAGGACAATTATATTAAATCTATATATCTATCTATCTATCAAATTTGAAAATAAACATGAGCTATGATTGGTCTTAAATTCATGGTAGAATCTGGTGGCAACCAATGATATGCTTTGATTACATCACATGACACTATGCTGCCGTGTACTGTCAGTCTTTCCCCACACTTTTGATGACTACAGTCGCTGCAGAAGTGCTCCTGAATATGTGAAGATTTTCCTCAATATTTCATATTTCTGCAGAATTTAAAAATAACTTCATGCATCTGGGGTAAGTTCTTATCTTTTTTTAATCATTGTCACATTGTTTTGATAGGATTATTACCTTTTTATTCAATAAAATAGGTATGTTGCCATATGGCAACATTGTGCGGTAGTGGAACCATATTTGCTCATGCTAATGCAAAAGCAGAGTAGCTTTGTTTGAATGAGACATTTAGATGTATAGGTGGACTGATATAGTTGGATGGTTGTATTTTGCTCATTTATTTATGTTTTTTGTTTATTTTTATAAAGTTTAATAGTAAAATATACACTTATTTTGTTTAGAAAATGAACACGGCAGTATTCTATGGCAAGGCTAAGAGGAGGGCTGAAATGTCATTGTGCAGTCCCCATTCAGACAAACAGACACACACACACACACACACACACACACACACACATGTTCTACCATTCTATACTTGATAGGAGCTGTATCTAGTATTTCATTTGAAATGCCAATTGTTCATGCGTTCATGCACACTAGGGTAAAAAAGGTTACAGTGTATCATCTTTTGCCTCTTTTCATGTATTTCAGTTGAAGCTCAGGAGGAGGCACCACCTCAGGTGGAAAAGATCAAGAACCTGAAGTGGCAAAAGAGGCAGACCATCCTGCCCGTACTTAAATGGAAAGGTGCCCTACCGGTAGAGTGCTGCTCTGGGTAGAATGCTGGGTAGAGTGCTGCTCAGGGTAGAGTCTGCTCAGGGTAGAGTACTGCTCAGGGTAGAGTGCTGGGTAGAGTGCTGCTCTGGGTAGAGTGCTATTCTGGGTAGAGTGCTGGGTAGAGTACTGCTCTGGGTAGAGTGCTGCTCAGGGTAGAGGGCTGCTCTAGTGCTGCTCTGAGTAGAGTGCTGCTCTGGGTATAGTGCTGCTCTGGGAAGAGGGCTGCTCTGGATAGATTGCTGCTCTGGGTAGAGTGCTGCTCTGGGTGCTGCTCTGGGTAGAGTGCTGCTCTGGGTACTGCTCTGGGTAGAGTGCTGCTCAAGGTAGAGTACTGCTCAGGGTAGAGTGCTGCTCTGGGTACTGCTCTGGGTAGAGTGCTGGGTAGAGTGCTGGGTTCCCATTACCAAATGGTGGCAAGGGATTTGGATAGACAGGGGAGAGATGGCAGTTCAATGCAGTCATACTAAATGAGAGTTTTATTCATCATTCATTTGTCCTGTTATTTTCACTTAAGCCTCACTTGCTTTAAACATCAAATAAAGAGAGGCTTAGAGTGAAAGAATGAGAGAAGGAGAAACAGAGAGAGAGAGAGAGAGAGAGACAAGAAGAAGGAGGAGAGAGAGAGTTCCTGGACAGGGCATGTTTGCCATTGTACCTGCTGAGGAGCAGTCACAGGTAACTGAGTGGAGAACAGACAGTAGGGTTGTGGCGATGGACGATATCATCGTCCATCGTGATGGTTGACAGGCATCACGATGGAAAGCAACCATCGTGATGCCACGCCCCCACATGGCAGTCACTAATTCCTGCTGCAACAGGCTAAAACATAAAAAAAACCTTTCCCTGAAAATAAAATTGAGCCTACTTTAAAGGCTGTCAACCAAACAGTTATCACGTATTAGTCTACCGTCTTGTAAAATAAAAGACTTATTAGTCTACCCCAGTGATCCTCACTATTTTTTTCACAAGAGCCACATTGGCAGTGCAAAATCAAAAAGAGAGCCACTTTTACGACAACATACTAACTCACCTTTGCAAATGTGCATTTCTACATATAAATATCCCACAAAAAAAGAAATAACTAAATATATACAGCTAATGCTTAATAACTTCCTTTCACCTTCATTATTTGGGTGAATGAAGAAGTATAATTCAGATGTTTGCGTTTTTGTAGTACAGTATTGTATGTTTATGAAGCACATTTGAAAAAAATATATTGGCTGTGTTACCACATAGCCTGTGGGTCCCATTTAGAAATGGCCACATAGCACTTTCCGTGATAAACGCAGCTGCATGAAATGTATTACAACTTATTGCCACAAGGCGGCAGTTTAAGTCCGCTGTAGCATTGCCGGTAAACAGGGCAGCGGATTGCATTCAAAAGCGTTGCAAGTGGCAGTGAGATACTGTAAGCAGAACGAAATTAAAGATCACCTCGTTGAAGTCATACAGTAGACTAGGCTAAATCAGAGCCTACTTTTGTTTTTATCAAGCTGGGGCCAGAGATGATGGCCTTTAGCGAACAGTTTAGGCCTACTTAAAATGAGTAAAACCAAATTTGGCGAAATTTCGCCAAAGCTGCATGCGAGCCACCAATTATAGCTTGAAGAGCCGCATGTGGCTCGCGAGACGCGCAATGAGTAATGCTGGTCTACCCTCTTATTATGACCGCCGCGCAGCGAAGCGGCGGTCATATAGGTTTAGTCAGATTTTTTTTTTTTTTTTCTTTTTCGCATGCCCAAATTTCCGTCAATGATTCCCGGGACACTGAAAGACCGGGGTACATGAAACTTGGTGGGTATGTAACCCCACATGGATAGCATGGAACCATCGTTTTTCGTTTTGATCTGTAGCCCCCCCGCTGGACTGGACACCCCGAAAGGAGGGTAGGGCAGACACAGTTTTCTGTGAATATCTCGAGAACCGTAGGGTTTAGGAGGACCATTTTTTTTTGTATGTTGATCTCAAAGGGCCATGTCAACCCATTCCATAACCACTCATTTCATGTATAGCGCCACCTAGTTAAACACAAAAAAGTAAAAATGAGGTGTTGTAATCGCAGGTATCTGGGAACTAACATAGTCAAAACTGCACGAAATTGGAAGCGTAGGATCATTATGACCATTATGACACCCTCTGTATGCACGCCAAGTTTCGTGGAATTCCGTTCATGGGGGGCCACACAATAAATTAATTTATGTTACTATACACCAACTGGCCTGTAGGTGGCCGGAGACAGTTTTCTGTGAATATCTCGAGAACCGTAGGGCCTAGGAGGTCCACCTTTTTTATGTATGTTGGTCTTAAGGGGGCATGTCAACCCATTCCATTACCACTTATTTCATGTATAGCGCCACCTAGTTAAAAATTAAAAAGCAAAAAATTAGGTGTTTTCATCACAATATCTCTGGCTGACAAGGTCAAAACTGCACGAAATTAAAAGTGTAGGATCATTATGACACCCTCCGAATGCATGCCAAGTTTTGTGTACTTTCGTTCATGGGGGGCCTTACAATAAAATAATGTATGTGTACATTTAGTGACGTACACCAACAAGGATTCCCGGGACACTGAAAGACCGGGGTACATGAAACTTGGTGGGCATGTAACCCCACATGGATAGCATGGAACCGTCATTTTTCGATCTCAGACACAGTTCTCTGTGAATATCTTGAGAACTGTAGGGACTAGGATGACCATTTTTTTCCGTATGTTTGCCTCCAGGGGTCATGTTAACCCATTTCATGTGCACACATGTGCACAAACAGATACACACACACACACACACACACATTCACAGTAATCATACGTATGACACTTACTCACACAGTAGACATATGTACGCTCAGAATTATGAACAGGCAAGATGGAGGTGGGGTTGTATAAAATTAATTTTACATGTGAAATCTATGAACTAATCGTGTTTTGGTACTTGTTGTCTAGCAGATATCAGTGAGAATTGAGTGTGGATAATGCAGTGAGAGAGTTAGTGAGACAGTTAGAATCATATAGTCCTTTCAGCGTGATTTATTTTTGTGGAAAAAATGTGCTGGACTGGGCGGCGGTCATATTTTGTACTGCTCTGCGGTACATCTAGTTCAAATAATTCCTGACTGTGACGTAAATGTGTAGCCTAATTGTCTTTTTGTAGCCTACATGTCTCGCAGGCCTATAGCCTACATTGGACGTAATAGGTAGCCTAATGTTTTAGCAAATAAATATAGATTTATTATTGTTAGGCTACGACTAGGACATTCTAGCGCTCAAATATTTTTGCAAGGCTACAGCCAGCGCCAAATGCGTCCTTCTCCTCTGTGTTAAAATAAACCATTTCTTTCGTTAATTATAGGATCAGAAGGTAGCCTATTCGTCTTTCACTGTAAGGCTTGTATTTCATGCATTTAGCAAAAGTCCCAGACAGCAGCGGAGTGGTAATCGGGATTCGTTATTTGTAAAAGTGTTTTAACTTCGCCCTCCTATATATAGCCTGGACTGCGCGAACGCAGCCCTTTACTTTTTACTTCCCGCCGCTCTCATAGTCAACATAGACGGTGGGATGCTGCATAGTACTAAGATTTTAAATGAGTGACCACGATAGTAGTCTTAAGTAGCTTTTTTGCTGGGCCCAGCGAAGGCTGACAATGTGTAATATTCCGCTGGTTTGTGCACACGCAAGTGTTCAGATTGATTGTCTATCCGTCTTTTACAACAATTTTCTTGGAGCAGATCTTCCACACAACTTGTAGCCTGGTCAGTATATGTCTCTCTTAGCTGTCCACTTTCATCAGGCCGTATAGCCTAATATATTTTTTTATTTTTTTATGTAGAACATTTTAAATGTATTTCTGTACAGACATACCTAGGCTATAGGCTAATTAATTAGTGTTTACCACACTAACCCCCCCCCCCCACGATATCATCGTCCATCACAATGTTTTACTGTACACATCGTCAAATGCCAATTTAGGCGACATCGCCCAACCCTAACAGACAGAGCTGGGGATTAAGACCTGCACCCCAGTCTCCCCCTTTCATCGGTCCTGCTTTACCTTCCTGCGGTGAGATGGCACTATGAAGAAAGTTTCGATGTCGTGTTTCTGCAGGAAGGCATTCCTCTCTTTGCCGTTGCCCGGCTCCACTTCGTAGTCTCCGTTTAGGCACTCCAGCGTGGCCCTGGTGATGTGGACCTTCCTGTGGGATCCACAAGATTTGCTGAGCATTTAGGGTCAATCAGAGGTGTGTGCAAAAGTGCATAATGCCTTAATGGAGAAGTAGGATTGAGAGAGGCTAATGTCTCTCTCTCTCTCTCTCTCTCTCTCTCACACACACACACACACTCACCCAGGCAGTCCCCCAGCTTCCATCACGTTTGCTAGCGTCACGTCATTGGACCAGACATCATACTGCCACTTGCGCAACCCCAGGACCCCGCAGAGCACCCGGCCAGTGTGCAGCCCCACGCGCATGTTCAGGTCCACCTCCGTCGCCTCCGCAACCGACCTGCAACACACATTTTGTTCAGAGTATGAGTCTATATCTGTCTGTGTACGTGTACCTGCATATGTGTGTGTGTGTGTGTGTGTGCATGCATTAGAGGTTAAGAGTATGTGTTGGATGAAATGCCCAAAAGCCTTTTATATGTACAGTGTAACTATACAGTACATACTTGTATAGGATTGTGTGCTCATGTATAGTATGTGTGTATATGATTATATGAACTGAACACACATCATTTGTTTCAACATCTGGTGTTATTAACAGCAAGGGTTTTATAATAAAAAAATGAAACGGTTTCAGACTTTCCCATTTTTCCGCTTGTCTGTATGAATGACAAGGTGTGTATGTTCTGGGGAGATAAGGTCAAAAAACAGCATGGCAGCTGCCCAGGATTCAAGAGACTCTTTCTCTCCCCTTCTCTCTCCATCTCTCAGCTATGTGGCTAGCCATGCTCCTTCTCTCTCTCTTCTCTCTCTCTCTCTCAGACAACACTGAGCCATTCACAGAGAATCACTCTTTTATTCCTCAAGGAGGCTTGGTTCAACTTAAGACATAAAGGAATGGGGCGGAAATTGCTTCTGTGTGTGGCCTCTATACTAGGCTCTTGGTTCTCAGGGAAGCAGTTATTCTAAGTGTGATTCAAGAAGTGGTTCCAGTGAGCATTTTGATGTGTTGTTCAATGAAATGCAACTAGTATCAGAGTTTCACAATGAGACAATTGCCTATAGACGAGAACACAATGAGGACACTAAGAAGACAGCATCCCCATATGACAGTGAGAGTCTCCTAAACAGCTACTGTAGCCTGGTACCATCGCGGTGACCTCTTGCAGGGGTCCCTCTTAGCTTTGTGGCCAAGTGGAGCGGGCAGATTGTAGTCTAAAGACAGACTGGAAGATTGCTTTGATACTTATCTAATGTAATATTTGCAAGATTAATAATGAGCGTGTCCTTTTGTTTTTTTCAGCATATGTTCTGAAAGTAATGAGAAACCTGAGTTACAAATCTAAAACGTAAAAAAATAACGAATTTTAGAATGTCACATGTCAATTCGCATTTTAGGGTGACATAATTCGTAAATCCAAAGCACTGTTGTGCAATAAGTGTGTGTGTGGAGGAAGGGGGGCCTGGGGCAGTCTTTCTGTCTCCTTGTCTCTGTCTAGAGACGTCTTCATGCTGTGTTTCTTTTCTCATTTGAGCAGAGTGTGTCAGACATGTTAATGGGACGTCCAAATCTTGTGAGGATCAGTGAGGCGTATTTCCTCCGCTCATGTGATATTCCCTTTCCCCTGCCCCATCAGACAGGCAGGCTGACATACTGGACATCTCCATTTTGACGTGTGGCGCCTCAAGCCTTTGCTGTCATAAAATAAGCCATTTCCCTGGACAGACGTGTGTGGCGAGGGCTTTAACATACGCCGCTGCATCCCAGATCTCCATAAAATCAATGACGACCTTGCTTCGCTGGCCTCCGTAGATACCTCTCAATGGAGGAAGACTTTGACGGCTTGGAATACCAGGTGCAAGGACACATGGCAATTGCTTTGATCAATTAGTTTAGGTGGATCGAGCCCCCCAACCCCATCCCTAAGTCCACACTGTGAGGGGGGTGGACCCCCTAGAGAGTGGTGCTGCACGGGTGATAAAGTGTGCTTACAGAAGGTCATTCTAACCTATAACACTGAGGCAGATGAAGACAGGGGCGATGGTGCCTTCATTTTGGGACGCAATTTTAGCTGTCAGTCACCTTGTCAGTTGCAATATCAGTCAAAGAAACCAGGGACTGGAGTCAGTCATCTACACACAGAAAAAGTCTGCATGTTGTCGTGACAGTCAGCCAGAGTGCCCTGCATAGGTCAGTCATCCAGCTGTGTGACATTTTAGGCACGGCGTGTATCTTTTCACCAAAAACTGCACAAGAGCTGCGAAGAAGACCAGAGAGGCCACAGAGTGCCAAGGCTAAAATGCACATGAAGGTACAGTACTGTATATGTTGTGTTATTGTCCAGTTGCAGAGCGAGCAGGGATTATTCCTGCGTGTTTATGTTGACTTTCCGTGCGTGGGTTGGGATGTGGCTGTCTCGTTAACAAAGCCTAATGCGATCATGCAGACCCAGATGCACCGTTGGGTCGCAATGTTCTTCCCTTGAGGATGCCATTCATCATGGCCCAATGCACGCACACACACACACACACACACACACACACACACACTCACACACACACACACACACACACACACACACACACACACACACACACTCACACACACACACACACACACACACACACACACACACACACACACTCTTACGTGATGGTGTCGATCATGTCCAGGCCCATTTCCACACAGCAATGGGCGTGGTCGGTCTTGGGCTGGGTCAGGCCTGACACACAGTAGTAGCAGTCGCCTAGAATCTTAATGCGCCGGCAGTGGTTCTCCTGTTAAGAGCGAGCACACACACACACATAGAGAGAGAGAGAGATAAAGAGTAATCAGTGATTTTTAGAGTTTCTCTACAATGTTAGGAGAATGGAGATTAATACGCAGGGAGCTGCGTATTGTTTACACCCTGGTGACATCAAAGTGGCGGGGGCACGGTAGATGAGTGGACTGTTCAAAGGACATGTCACTCGGCTGCTGCACTGACTAGATTCATATGCAAACACCAACAGACTTTGTCTGCATTTACCAGATGAAAGAACACTCCAAGCCTTCTCCCACGATAGCACAGACAAGCCACGCATTCATATGGGTCAGTGTGGAGCCACTGCACACACATTAGTATTTCCTACAGTATTTCACTGGTGCCCGTGACAGAGCACAGAGCTGCTATACTGCTCAAAGCCAGTCCAAATATCCTTAGAAAGAGAGATGACTTGTTGAATCTTGAAACTTGTTGACAATCCTGCGTAACCCTGAGCTGTCAAAACAAGAATTAGATTTTTTTTACAAAGGCAGCAAGTGCAACATGTTGTAACGTCTTTCAAAATGACATTCACCGTCTATATACTTCTTTTACATAGGTAAACCCTCTAGTGATCAATACATCGCCCTGTTTGTGGCTGGGGAGGTCATTGAGGTGGTGGCCATGTGTTTAAGGGTGTAGCAGACCAACAGGCAGGCAGGCAGGCAGAGGTGGATGGGTTTAATGGGTTGCTATTTGTTCCCATAGGAGTGGGCTGCTCTCATGGGCAGAGTGTCAAGGGCTCTTCAGCTTGTCCTCATGCGAGCGGATGCCGGCCTGCCCGATGAGATGTACCACGCGTCCCTCCTGCTACTTAAGAAAAAAGGCGCTGCCTGCTGAATGAAAATGCCCTACTTTGCCTGCTGTAACACACACGGACAAGCAAGAAATGAATGAAAAGAAAGAACAAGAAAGAGAAAAGAAAGAAAGAGAAAAAAAGAAACCCAGAGAGAGAATTACTCGTACATTTCAGCTGAAACCTCAGACAGCTGCAGCGTCTTTCAGCACAAGATTCTTTGATGTATGACACTGCCAAATATGTTCAACAATCAGTTGTGTACCGTTTTAATATACGGAACAGACATACGAGGCATGACAAACTATCTTAAAAGAGAATTTGCAATAAGATTATAGCTCGCACAGCTGATTAAATAATAATCCTATATCTCTCAGTTCCACAACCTCCCCAGTGCTTTGCTGAGATTCAGCCTTGAATCATATTCATTCCATACGGGTCTGAATGATTGCAAAGCACTGGCCCTATTGAATTAAATCCACTTCACCATTTGTTGCTCTAAATTAGTCTTTCTTGAATTAGTGTCGCTCTATGATTATTTAATAGAGGTAATCTATAGTCTCACACTATAATGTCTCAAATAATAATTTGAGACTGCTCCAGTTTTAATGATCATTTTTAATTATCCCAACAAAACACTCTAAAACTAATTTCTACCTCTATAAATATATTTACATTATTATCATTAATAACATCATCATACAAAACAATATATTTCCATTAAATGGAAAGTCAGCTATTTTGAGACAAAGCCCACAGAGATCCAGTAGGTAGTGAGAACAACCACAATCATAGTAAGTTCTTTTAATAATCTGTCACTCCCAAATTCAGAAGTCTTTCTAGCCCCTTTTCAACTCCCTCCATTAAGAGCTACCTGTAGCTGTGTCTGAGAGCATACTGTATAGTGGGCAGTCTGCTGGCCTCGGGAATTATCCTGTGAAAGAGAGACAGAGAGAGAGAGAGAGAGAGAGAGAAAGAGAGAGAGAGAGAGAGAAAGAGAGAGAACGCTGGCACAGATATATGCAGCCATCTTCACCTAATCTGTCCCCGTGGCTTTGCGGGTGAGACCAAGGGCTTTGTGGGTCGAGCGCTCTCTCACCGAGGCTCCTAAAGGAACAGGCCGGGGCCATAAATCTCTATTAGGCCAGGCTAGACGCCCCGCTCACTCCCCTCGGACGCCCGGAGCAAACAGCAACCGAGGACTGAATTACAAATCTCTGGTGTCAGCCTCACACACACACACACCCACAGATACATGCACCTTGGCCTCTAACTCAGCAACAAGACAAGCTGCCTCCTCCACATGTTTACACTGTGCTAATGCAAATAGCACTACATCCATTACACCCATTTAAATCTCAGCCGCGGCGCCGCACTGCCCAGCTCCCGTGGGTCGGTGGTGAGATGGTGGAAAACACAATCGATGTCCCCGTGTCTCTCAGTGAATAACAGTGTGTAAATTAAAGTGCACTGAATCCATGTGCTGGTATAAATTGCCAGTACTGTAAATCTGTTCGTAGCGATCCCTGGAGGGTTCAGGGGCGGGGGAGCTCCGCTTCTTCTGGCTGCGTGGCTCGTTGTCCTTGAGCAACAAATACTGATGCCTTGGCCAGTGTTAATGATGATAGGAAACATGACCTTGCCTAGAAGCCACCACCACACACAGGTAGAAGAGAATCCTTAAACATGAAGGGCTTTAATGCATTGTGATATATACTGTACTTAAAATAAAAAAAACATTCATACTGTTAATGTACCATGAAATGGTAACATGCCATGAAATTAACTCTAATAATCAATAAATGTCGAGTCTATATTAAGACCAGTGATCAATGACAGTGTTTCTATTGTGTAAGTGTTGCTTTTTACGGCTGTGCTGAGAACAGTGCCAACATAGGAGGCTTTCGCTCAAACAAACATATCAGTGATTAGCAGGTAACACTGCATTTTACATCTTGACATGATTCTGCATTGTCCGTGCACACAGTGGGCATTGGAGTGAGATACAGGAGGCCTAGAACAAAGCAGAGTGCGTCACGAGGAGGGAGGCAAATCAATTGCGCTCAGTGTGTGGTCGCTTGTTGGAAGACTGGGCACAGCCAAGATTCAGGCCCTGCTCTCCAGGCCTAATCTCCCAGCTCACGGCTTAGGAGCCAATTCCGATCCGAGCAGGATTACCCTGGTCACGTGGCCTCGGCACCACGGGTAAGCTGAAGCTCCACTCAACCTCCACAGATAGGGAGAGAGTGAATCTCATACTCTCCTCTCTCTCTTTCCCCCTTCTATCTCTCTCTCTTCCTCCTTCTGTCTCTCTTTCTTACACACACACAGCAACACAGACAGATAGAGATGTTAGTGAGAGGGAGTAAATTGAATGTGTATAGACTCTCTGCCCTCTGAAATACACACACTAACACACATTCACACATTTACACTGCTGTAAATGACAAGCCACATGCATTTAATGACACCAAGCTGTGGAGCATATGATGACATACATTGCCATTGATCCAGTCAACCAGACCAACCCCCTCATCTCCCTCCACCGCCAGTCACTGTGACTGACCACTACATACATACAAACACGGGAAAACGCCAGTTTTGATCTGCTTCAAAAACCTCATCAATGCAACAGAGACGTGCAGCGCAATACTGCCATGAAAGACAAAATATGATAAAGTACTTTTGTGTTAGCTCTGGTGAAAAACAAAATGTTTCCTATACTTTAAATGTCTGGGTGGAAAAACTGGGATATTAATTACATGGATCATTGCTCCATTTCTTCTCCAATTCACTTGAAGGAGGTCATGGATATCTATGGGCTTTTTATGTAATGTTCTGGGTCTAGAAAAGCAATATTTTTAGAACAGAGTCATATACATAAACAAACAAACAAACACACACACACACACACGCACACACACACACGAAAATCAGAGCTGCACAACTATGAAGAATATAAAACAGAGGGTAGATAAGAATGCAGTGTCAAAAACAAGATGATGGCAGGAAATATTAGAGAGAGAAAGACAGAGAGATTGGCATAGTCTACCATGGAAACTGCCAGCACACTACCAACAAAGCCTCTATGCTGTTCCATTCCCTTTAAAAGAGCACACCAACATTTGAGCTTATTTGCCATCTCCCCCAGAGTTAGATAAGATGGTATACTCTTCTCCCTCAGGATTAGATAAGATGGTATACTCTTCTCCCCCAGAGTTAGATAAGATGGTATACTCTTCTCCCCCAGGATTAGATAAGATGGTATACTCTTCTCCCCCAGAGTTAGATAAGATGGTATACTCTTCTCCCCCAGGATTAGATAAGATGGTATACTCTTCTTCCCCAGAGTTAGATAAGATGGTATACTCTTCTCCCCCAGGATTAGATAAGATGGTATACTCTTCTCCCCCAGAGTTAGATAAGATGGTATACTCTTCTCCCTCAGGATTAGATAAGATGGTATATACTCTTCTCCCTCAGGATTAGAAAAGATGATATATATCCATCTCCCCCATATTTAGATAAGATGGTATATACCCTTCTCATCAGAGTACCTACAGTAAAATACCAGTGCCTGAATGAGAACATATAGTTCTTAGCATATATGCTTAGGAAATCGCTGTGTCTAATTTTACATTTGCATTTGTACATTTTTGTACCACATCAATGAACTATGCTAAGCTAGGCTAACAGAGTGCATTAGACTGAGTTTCTGCAGACAGAGATGAGAAGGGTGTGCATCATCTTATCTAACTCTGAGGGAGAAGGTTGAATAAGCTCATTTCCTAAAATGTTGGCTTGCTCTTTTAAAATAAATGTGCATATGGTATAACATCACAAGCACTTCCTAAAACAAACGCAGCTCTTGACCGATTTGAATGGGCTTGAGGGGAGGCTCACAAAGCTGGCCTCATCACATGTTTGAAATGCTGGGTTTGCAACCAATAAAACTGACAAGAGCACAGTCTCAAAGTTGTCCCACAAGCGGCCGCTGATGACTCACAGTTGTACCATTCAAACAGAAGTCGAGTGGATTTTTAGCAGAATGGAGGAAAACTCTGGTGAAATGGAGTCGGAGAGTGTGGGGGGGGGGGGGGGGGGGGGGGAGCTGGGGGGGAGTGGAGGATGGGGGGGGGGGGGGTGAGAGGCAGCACAGGTGTCAAGAGACTCCAGCGCAAGTGAGAGGAATGAAAGGGGAAGGGAGACAGAGAGAGGACAGAGAGAACGAGTGAAAACAGATTATTAAGTATAGATCTCCTGCAGAGCGGCCAAGAGAAACAGCGGAGGTTCAAAGCAGCAAAAGGAAGTTAGAAGAACAGAGAGAGAGAGAGAGGGACAAAAGAGGGGAACAGGAAGGAGGGAGAGCCTACAGAGTACATAGATGGACAGATTACGACAGAGGAAGGAGACAGAAGCCAGAAGCACTTAGAATGAAATGTTAAGACAGGAAGAGAGAAACAGAGAATGAGAAAGAGAGGGAAAGAGAGAGAGAGGGAGAGAGAGGGAGAGAAAAGAGAGAGAGAGAGAGAGGTGTGAGGGAGTGTTTGGCTGCTGAGGCCGGTACGAGGCGAGCAGTTGGGAGAACAGCGTGTGTCGTGAGCGTGTGCCAGGTGGCACGGGCTGCTGGAGCGCCGAGGCAGTGGGAGGACGGACGCATGGACAGGCCACCTAACCCGCTCCTCGTCTGGAGCGCCTCCGCAGCCACCAAACATGAGCGCGTTAGGCTGTGGGTGGACACCGTGTGCGCCTGTGAGTGTGTGTTTATTGTGCACGCTAAGTGAGAGTGTGAAAGCAAACAAGAAAGAGAACAAGAGTATGTGAACAAGACTATGGGTGCATGCATATGCAAGTGTGTATACATATAAATACTTATACTTGTGTGTGTGTGTGTGCGTGAGTGTGTGTGTGTGTGTGTGTGTGTGTGCGTGAGTGTGTGTGTGCGTGAGTGTGTGTGTGTGTGTGTGTGTGTGTGTGTGTGTGTGTGTGAGTGTGTGTGAATGTATGTGTGAGAGCCGGATGTGAGGACAGGCCTGGACACTGTACTGCATGAAACAAGAGACAGGTGTTGGCACAGTTCCATTCGTTTTGGTGCTGTTAGTTTTATCACAGGCCGTGGTTGCTGCTGCTGCTGCTGTTGTGTCTGTTGTCAAAAAGCTGGCATCCCCAAAAGAATGAAGCTCTGGAGCTTTAACAGTAATGTGAATGTCAACAGGGGGAGGAGAATACATCCTTTTGTCACAAACAGCTTTGACACCAACCCCCAACACACATTAAAGTAATTGTACAGCTGTGTCAGGTCCTCATGAGACACATGGACGTCCAGAAGCAATTGCATTGGCATTGTAAAGACGTCAAGCGTTTTATATACATGACAAAGAAAACTATGCTCCACAACTCTTTGTTCTTTTGGTCTGATCTGAGAGTCCATCCGTAAGAGCTGCATTCTGCTCTCTGCAACTCTGCCCGGATTACTGGCCCGTCTGCCAACCCACCACATGCCCCTTGACAACTCCCTTCCCCTGGACAATTCCAACGCTGGACTATTTGAACTTTCTGTCACTAAATCAGGAATAATGAATTACCATAACGGATACGTAATCATCCCACCTCTTGTAACTTTCAGCTCAAGTGCTTTTAACACCATGTCTTATTCTCTACACCCGACTATCATATGCATTTGTCATGTATACAGACCTTACTGTCCTGTATTGACCCTAGGCAGATGGGTCAGGCCCCTGAGTCGTGGATCTGCTCGAGGTTTCTTCCTATATATATCTCCAATTCTAGGGAGTTTTTCCTCGCCCCTGTTACCCATGGGCCTCTTGCTTTTCTTTTCTTCCTTTCTTTCCTTTTTCTCTGATTGCCTACATTCTGTAAAGCGCCATGATACATGTGTTATGTTTTGGCGCTCTATAAGCACAATAAATCGAAATTGAATTGCTCAACTCTTGTTTTGATCTTTTTTTTCCTATTCAAGAAGGTGTGTAATCTTCTGCAAACATCACACACTTGCAATGCTAGTCTCCTTCCTTTGGCTACATGTCTGTTTCCTAGCACTCATTTTACTCATGGCTACATAGCCTGTATTTGTCTTGTCTGTTTTGGACATATTTGTGTTAAGTGCTTTTGCAGGAAATGATGGTGCATCAGTGTTCGAAGCAGAAGCTCAGAGTGGCGCCTAGGTCTAGTTGCTCCCATAGCATCCTGTAACGACAACCATGTGTGGGTTGATTTCTCTCTAACAAGATTTCTTCCCACTGACAAGCTTGCATGGCTCTTCGACAATTAGATGCTGAGGGAGACATACAATAAGTAGGCAGTTGTCTTTGACAGAGCATCCGCCCTCTTGACATGTAGTCAGCCTGACAGGCTCCAGCCTTCACAACAACACAGCTCTATATTGGTTTAGTTTGACAGAGAGGCGAAGGATTTCAGTCACTGTTTTTTTTTTTTCGCATGCCATAATTATAATCATCCTTTCTTCAAGGCTTTAATGCCACTGTTAACATTCGTTTAGTGATGTTCATCCACATCGCTCTGCTTCTAATTGCAATAAGCAGTGGCCATTTGAAGCTTTGGCTTCCTCAGGGGACATCTGCGAGACTCTCGAGTGCTCATTCACCAGAATGAACAAAACTAATCAGCACAGGGATGTCTCCTTGGCTAATCCTGCCAAGAGTGTCCTGCCCTGTCTAACCAGACCTGGTTGGTCTCCCCACAGGTGAGAGAAAATGGAATAGAGCATTATGTCCAATATTCCAATATGTGGTTTAATGTTCTGCATTGCTCATTCGTGGGTCACTTTGACACCAAAAGTAAGATTCTATGTAATGACTCTGTATGATACCTGTACTGTCCCTGTGTATATCTCTGTGTGACTGTATTTAGAGATATATACAGCGGGAATATTATGACTTTACACTTTCACTGTTCTGCATGGCTGCGTCAGTAGCAAGGCCGTAGCCAGGATTTTTCAAATACCGAGGTCAGGGGCGTCACTAGAAATGTTGGGCACCCCAAAATGCTATGGAGGTTCTTCCTAGCCCCCCCCCCCCCCCCCCCCCCCATTTTGCCAACAACCATATATTTGTTCAGATTATAACATGTTTTGTTTATAACTTGAACCAACACACTTTTCCACAATAATATTATTTTTAGATGCACCTGTATATCTGAGCCTTTTCCCAAATTGGCTTTGGAAATTTATACTGGACCCTGCTCCATCTGTTATTAAGAATGAGCTGCTTCTCCTCATCAGTGTAGCAAATGTTGCATAATTTGCAGGGTCATAGGCACAGTGAGCGTCACATCTTGACTCACTTGGGAGGGCGCTTCACCTATCATTTCCATAGCTCCTCTTTCTTCTCAACTGCCTGATTTCTATCCCCTGTCTCCTGTGTTGGATTTCTTAAAACAACAAGTCTCTAAATTACTGAACAATTTGACAATAGGTAATATTTGTGCCATGAGATAATATCCTTCACAACATTTATCATCCTATATAACATTGATATAGCTTCGTTTTCAATGCAGGTTAGCTAACTGTATCTCCACTGAATTTCAACATACATTTACATTATTTAGCATCTCATTGGTAGCCCTATTGCATCTAGTTATTGTATTCAAATAGCCTGACGAGCCAGACCCACATTAATTTGCTGCCGCTAGGGTGCATCTAGATTTCTAGGCTAGTATTCAACCATTAGGCCTACATTTCTCACCTTCCCTCCTTCTCTGTCTGCTCTTCTGCTGGCTTTCCAAACGTTAACTTTGTGACAGCCTTTGTTCAGGTCAGGTGAATTAAGATTAGCCTACTGGCAGAAATTAACAAGACGTCAAGTTTATTTTGAAGTTTATTTTTAAACTATGTGAGCTACGTTGCGTTCGTTAATTAGTTTAGGACACACTCCGCGATAGCCGACTCGACTCTACTTTCGTTTTGACATGTCAGAGGTAGGCTATCACGTGACGGTCCGTTGATGCGTAAGATAATTGTCTCGTCGACTAGGCCTATTTGTAGCCTACTTAATAAATGAAACGAAACGAATAAAATACCGAGGACATGACCTCGGTGTCCTCTATGGTAGCTACGGCCATGGTCAGTAGCTATCTGCTCCGGATTGCCAGGTTGCCGCTAATCAGAGTCTGATTCAGTGTAGTCCACGTGAGATGGGATGACCAACACCATCTCCCGTCAGCCTGGAAGGATACTTAAACCCTAACTATTTCCTTGTCTAGTTAGAGCAGCTGATGGATCTTTAGGTGAAGTCATGCTGTCTCTCCCTTGATGCACATAATTGTAAATAAAACTCTGTTCCCGATGTTTCATACTATTGGTCTGACTGGGTCTCTATCCATCTGTGGTATCAAAATGACCATCACAGGGTCAGAGCCCAAGTGGAACTGAAGTGCTCTACCCAGAACAGGCATGATGTTTCAGCACATCCTCCATCCTAGCAGTCACACGTTTGACAAAGCTGTGAATTCTATATAGCTCGCTGACAATTTTTTTTTACTGATACTAGAAATACATCAGCTCCTGGAAATGTTGCAGCCTGTGTGGTTGTCTTCCTGTAGAATTGCCTTCCAGATCACACTGGAAATTCAAGCCGATTACTCCATGTGTGGGGTTAGGGGTTAAAGCGTGTATGAGATTTATGGAGGTTTGCCCCTGCCTTTAATGTCCTGAGATGTCCAACCAAAAAAACATTACGAACATCACTATTTTTGTTCTCTTTCTGACTGGTTGTGTGTGCTGTGGTGTAGGGCATCGTGTGAAAAGGTGCTGTCAATGTTTTCACACTCAAACCAGACCGTGGGACATTGAGATGGCAGTGCCTTTAACAGGCCTGAGGCAGGGCAGGGCCAGGCACCGGGACACACTGTAACATCACATCACATGGTCCCATTACTTACACTCATAAATCTTAATCCCTGACCCCTTGCGTGACCCACTCCGGGCATTTTGGGGTTAAACACGTCCCATGTTTTGTGTCCGCACAGGCTTTAGCCGCTCGCTCGGAGGGGCTTGATGGAGCCCATGACAGAGGTCATGACAGCTGGAGGATAAAGAGAGGCAGAAAAAATGTGAGCTGCCATTAGGCCTTCCGTGAAGGGAGGCAATCCTCCCGCAACCTCCTCTGTCCATCTGAGGTTTCTTCCCTCGAAAGGGTCTGCTCTGACCGATCGGTTTCAGCTGAGCCAGATGCGTCATATGGAGCCAGCATTGGTCGCAACCTCTAGCTCTGTCACTAGATCTCACACACACACACACCCACACACACCCCCACACGTGCGCGTGCGCGCACACACACACACACACACACACACACACACACACACACACACACACACACACACACAACCCAGTGTTTGCTCAAGACCTGTGCATCCAATCTATTTCACATACACACTCAAGCAAACATTCCATGAAAGCATTGTCTTTAAAAATAAAAAAGGAAAGGAAAAATATTTAAGCATAATCCATGGGATTAGAGGATTATCATCGCCACATGTTCAAGTGCAAGTAATGCAAGTAATGGAAGACAGATTACATTGATAGATTTGTGTGCATGCATCTGTGAGTGTGTGTCCTTTTCCTTCAACTGAATTTAACTGAAACTGAAGTGTGCATGTGCATGCTTGTGTGTGTGTGTGTGTGTGTGTGTGTGTGTGTGTGTGTAAGTGAGTGTGTGTATCTGCGTAAACTTCAGCATGCATGCGTGTGTTTATGTGTGTGTGTGTGTGTGTGTGTATGTGTGTGTGTGTGTGTGTGTGTGTGTGTGTGTGTGTATGTCTGTGTGTGTGTCTGTGTGTGTGTCTGTGTGTGTGTGAGTGAGTGTGTATATGTGTGTGAGCGTGTGTGTGTGTGTGGATGTGTGGATGTGCGTTTTAGGAAGGCCCTGCCTAAAGAGACCAGAGAGCCTAAGGACAGCAGCAGCTCTGGTTTTCGTCAGTTTTCACACCAATAAAACAGATCAGTCCTCTGGCTCCATACGGCCCTGCCTCTCATCACCACTCACCAGCTCTGCCACTGCAGCACCCGGCAGTGTGTGTGCGTGTGTGTGTGTGTGTGTGTGTGTGTGTGTGTGTGTGTGTGTGTGTGTGTGTGTGTGTGTGTGTGTGTGTGTGTGTATCACTCACGCTGATGTGTACATACAGTACATGCCCCAAACAAGAAAAAACCCCAACCTAAACAAACACCTATCCCCACATCAACAGACGGTTGTGCCCCCCACCCCTTTAATATCACTATGACACTGACAGATTGAAGTGAGCATCCCGCGCGTTATCTGTGCGCGCCTGTCTCTCTGGTGCAGCACACTCCAGCCCCAATGGGACGGACAAGGCCAATAAGCGAGTGTGCTAAATCTGGCGTGGATTAAGTATTCTGTCAGCCCCCTCGCCTCCAACAGGGACAGTGTGTAATCACATTAAACATCATATGTGCTGCTGAGGCCGCTCATGGCATCATGCTAATCTAATATGATCGCTCTGCTTTACACTGGACACCACAGACGGCCCACAAAACACACACACACACACACACTCACACACACAAACAAAAACACTCTCTCTCGCTCCCTCTCTCTCTCTCTCTCTCTCTCACACACACATACACACGTGCAGACAGAGAGAGAGCAAGAGACAGAGAGAGACGTGTGCACACACACACACACACACACACAGACACAAACAAAAACACACACGCACACATGCACACACATCAACAGAAGGAGCGTTGCGGCGTGCCAAGGCTCCACGTGCTGCATGCCAGATGAGTCAGAGCATCACTGTGCAACAATATAGACACCACGAGGCTCAATGCCTTTGCACTCAACGCTGTCACTTCAAGAAATCCCCTACAAAAAAAACAATCAGAGGCGTATGTCCAAACCCCGCCGCTAGGTTAAGTAGTTCTCCCGGCGAGGCGAAGAGGACATGGAGAGAGAGAGAGAGAGAGAGAGAGAGACAGAGACAGAGAGAGAGAGAGAGAGAGAGAGAGAGAGGAGGGGGTGCGCCAGGAAAGACAGCCGTGGAGAGGAGTGGGGACAGTTTAACATGCAGAGGGGTTATTCCTGTCTCCGCTTAGCCACCTAATGGAGCAGCCCCTGCACCTGTCGCACTGCTCCCTGACTGTTAAAGTTGCCATGGGAACTCATCCGGGGACGGTGGAGGAAGATGGATGTGTGTTTGTGTGTGGTCCGTACATGTGTGTGTCTATATGTGTGTGTATGTGTTAGTGTACTGTATGTGTGTGTGTGTGTATGTGTGTGTGTGTGTGTGTGCGTGTGTGTGTGTGTCTGTATGTGTGTGTATGTGTTAGTGTACTGTGTGTGTGTGTGTGTGTGTGTGTGTGTGTGTCTGCATGTGTGTGTGTGTGTAGAGCGGGTTGGGGGTGAGGGCGGAGGGTGACTCACCGTGGCCAGCTCGTCAAACTTCCCAAAGAGTTCATTCAGCAGCTTGACAAGCTCCTGCGCCGTGCACTGGGAGGCCAGGCTGGTGAAGCCCACTATATCAGCAAACAGGATACTGCAAGAGAGAGAGGGGAAGGGAGAGTTGACAGAGAGACAGAAAGAGAGAGAGAGCGAGGGAGAAAGAAAGAGAGATAGCGAGAGAGAGAGAGAGAGAGAGAGCGAGAGAGAGAGAGGAGTGAGTGAGACTTGTGTTCCTGGTTCCTGCTGGTGAACTATTTCCAATGGCTGTTGAAAGGCTGTAGTGGAGAGATATGTTTCCCCTGCGCTGTGCTAAACATTATGTAAAGTCCTGCTGTGACACATCAATTCACTGGCCAATGCTAACAGCACATTCTAATCTTGTGCTCCAGTACACTGGTTGTGTGAGGTGGGAAGGCTGATACCAGGAGTCTCACAGAAGACTCATACTGATGAAATCTAAACCTTAACTGAATGCTGAGTTTCTTTAATTGTATAATATTGAGCAACACTTTCATCCAATCTTCCTTCCAAAAGTTTGAAATTCAGACCTTCAATGTATTAATGATTAATTATTCAGTGTTTCTCTTAAGTGTATAACCATTTTTTTTAATAAGGCAGTTCTTTTCATGTCTCCTTTTAAAAACCAAAAATTCAGGACACACACACACACACTTTTATTTCTTAAGGATACGATGAACTGAGTGGCTGGAACCAGCTCCTATTTAGGTGAACTGAAAAAGACACGCTGAGAGAAAAGAGAAACTTGAACAAGCTAACTTTCCAGCCTCCCACCGAGCGTGTGGGCTGCCATCTCTGACACTGTTGCAGAACACAGCGTCTTTGGAGGAATCCGCTAAATGCCATTTTGTCATGTCGCAGATGTCTATGTAATTGGGTGCTATAAATTCAAATTTGCAGTGAATATTTTAGCCGGTGGCCATCTGTGATGGGAGAACTAACTTCTACACTCTGGACTGGTGACAGCCACGCAGCAACCCACAGCGGCCTGAGCAGGGCCACCTGAATGGCCCCTTGAGCCCCCTGTGATCCATCAGTGTACTCTGGCTTTCAGCATGGGCGGGCCCGCAGCAGGCAAGCATTCAGTGAGCTCTGCAGTGATATATGATAGCTACTGACAAAGATGGTCTGTGGTTTTCATAATAACCTAAAGTATTATTGAATAATCCATATCACATGTTTCAAATTTGTCAAGGTCTTTCAAGTCTGCTAACTGCAAGACCAGTGGGAGCCCTCCAGGGCATTAGTTAATAAAGCTAGGGTAAGGTTAAGAAGTAAACACTATTGATATTTCAAGCACTGAAATATGATACTGAAAAGCAGGTGGAGATGCTGACGCTCCACACACTAATGTGGTGCCATGTGAATCTGTGGTTACTATAGCATGTCTATCTTGGTTTGTGTTGTTGGCAGTGCAACAGAATGTGGAGTGGCGTGGTAGCAGCTGGACATGTTTACATAGCTCCAGCCGCCCCCTACAGCGGCGTTTCATTATCCTCCCAATCACAATGAGCCATCCGTTTCCATCAGGCCAGGGCCTCCGTGCGGCATGCGATGCACGCAACGCACACACCTCACGCACACACGCGCCACACACACACCCCACACGCACACCCCCTCGCCCTTCCCCCGCTACACAATCATCTCCCTCCGCCACCACGTCCACCCTCGTCACTCACTCATCTATCAACGCGGCGACGTCTAGGGGGACAGTTCCCCCAATTATGCTAATGCTGATAACTTTATCACGCAATCTCGCCCTGCCGCTGCGTGAGGCGAATGAGATGACCGGCCAAGCGGCTCGCCGCTGTGTGTGTGTCGGGAGAACGTGCAGGAGCTGGAGATCCTTTGGTGCATGCATTGTGTCCGACACAGCAAAGAAAGCATGTCATATGCACGTGTGAGTATGTGTGTGTGTGAATTTACATGTTGCTTGTGTCTGAGGCAGAATGCACTGTGTATACGGAGCATGTACTAGAGCCAACATAAATATGTGAAATACAACAGAGATGTAAACAATATGCATACTGCATACCCTTAGAAACAATGAGTATGTGTGTGGCTTGCACTAAAGACTTGAAGTGTGCATGCACCACAGCTGACAAAGCATGCACACTGTGTGCACCAAAGACAGTGAGTATGCGTGTGGTGCGTGCCTAAGGAAGCAAATATGTTTTGCGTGTCTCCACGTATACGTGCATGCGTGCGTGAGTGTGTGCCTGACAGCCTTTGACATATGGCACTGTGGCCAAGGCGCTGCCAGGGGCGGCTGATTTGATGAGGCTATCTGTGAGGCGCGGGGGGGGAAATGTCACATTGGAGCCCGGGGTCAATTACTCCCCCGGTAATCCCAGTCATTCCCCTTCGTCTGAGGGGCTGGAGAGTCAAGGCCCTGATTAAACTCTGCTCAACGAGAGGGAGGATGAGGCTGAAAATTCATCTGGAGGGGAGAGTAGGGGGGAGTGTGTGTGTGTGTGTGTGTGTGTGTGTGTGTGTGGCGTCTGGGGAGAGGTGGTGGTGGTGGACAGTATGTGTGTGTTTGTGTGTGTGTGTGTGTGTACGGAAGGAGGGGTGGTGACTAGGGAAAACCAGCACACAAACCTGTGAAACGGCTCTCAGCCACTGTCACCCCCCACGCACGCGTCCCTCTGCCTCAGGACCGCAAATGACGAGTCACCCTCACACATCCACAGCAGACCGCTTATGAGTCACCAAGCCCTAAACCCCACGAGCTGCCGCCATCAATTACTGACACATATTTGTATTATGAAAAGGTTCTTGCCCATATATCATAGGCGAGTTGAGACCGAGGAAAGAGGTTAAAAACATTCCTCTGCTAAACACAGAACATTGCCTAGCAAGGTGGAAATAATTGATGAGCTGGTGATTTGATGGCAGCTGTTAAGTAGCTTAATCCCTCATAAATGCACCCTTAAAAACGGCTGAAATGAAGTGTGCCTAATACTCCACAGCATTGCACGAGATTGCACTCTCTGTGTGAGAGACAGACAGAGAGAGAGAGAGAAAAGAGAGTGAGAGAGCAAAGGAGAGAGAGAGATAAAGAGAGAAACACCTACGCACACATACACACACACACACACACATAGAGAGAGAGAGAGAGAGAGAGGCAAAAACTGATGGATAAGTGCATACCACCAGTAGGGAATAAATATGCTGATGCAATGTTATTTACCAATCTTAATGCATGCTTTTCTTGCACACACAAATATGTACAATGCATCTCACCATTGTGTATCCCGTTGAAAACAAGCCATTTCTTTTCTATTTGACAAACACTAGGCTACCAACCTACCCACTGTTTACCATTCCAAATCACTGTGTGTTAATACAACTCTAAAACAACACAATAACATACAATAACATTAGCTCACACATTTCATAAATCCTATGACACTACCTAAAAAAAAAACACAAAAAAGTACTAAGAAGAGGCAATGCAACAGCAAGTTATAACCCTCACAATATGATGACCTTTGGGCTCGGTGAGATAATGCTTAAAGAAAAAAAATAAGGCACTAGACTAGGAAGCACCAAAGGAGAACAACGAGCAAAGCTCAAAGTACTGCACCTTTGTTGTGTGCATGGAGCATGTACCTCCTCAGTCTCACCTCTCAGTCTGAAGAGATTGCAGTGATTATCGGGAGGAGAAGAGTGAGATCTCAGACGTGTCTAACCGTCACACCCTTCACAGACATGTTAGGCTAACCACCTTGAACCTGAAACTCTATGCTAATTGCTTCCTGGGTTCTCCTCTGTGGCAATTACTTGTGTTGATTAAGTGAACCGTGTAATACTGACAGCAGCAACAGTGACAGTGGCAGCATAGAGGCCGCCACAGCCGGCAGTGCAATGTCGTGCAGGAAGGAGGGCTTCGTGCAAAAAACTGGCTGCCTCAACTGCTGACAGCAATGTTTAAAAAGAGGCATGAAAACAGCATCGTCATCACTGGAAGGAAAGGAGGGATGATGATAAGTTTCAGAGAGCGTATGCATCTACAGTAATCCTCCCAATCTTCTCTCTCTCTCTTTCTTTCTCTCTCTCTCTCTCTCTCTCTCTCTCTCTATCCCTCTCTCTCTCTCCCACTCCATCTTTCTTTCTCTCTCCTTTTCTTTCCTTTCTCACACGCTGTGTAATTCTCTTTCCCTCTCCCTGCTGCAACACCCCCGCTCGCTTGGTGACACAAATGTGCACAGACGAAGAGTGTGTGTGTGTAGCATGGTGAAGAACCACCTCCGAGAGAGTATTATATTACATTATGAAACACTGTTGTAATGGCCTTATTGTCCTCATCAAGGGGAATTATAGCCTGTTATTGGTTTTACTCCTAACTAGACTCCCCGTCCTTGTTATTGCAACACATCTACAAAATGAGAGGCTCCGTTCTTTTGTTTCGCTCTCCTCACTTCTTCAACCATATTCTTGGCCAGCGTATCAACATGGCAACACTACAGACATTTATGTCAACATCACTTAGAGCCAGTAGAATCACGGAGCAATCACAGAATACTGCTGACCGTAAACAGTGAAGACCACTTATCCATCAATCACAGAATACTGCTGACCGAAAACAGTGAAGACCACTTATCCAGAATACTGCTGACCATAAACAGTGAAGACCACTTATCCATCAATCACAGAATACTGCTGACCGTAAACAGTGAAGACCACTTATCCATCAATCACAGAATACTGCTGACTGTAAACAGTGAAGACCACTTATCCATCAATCACAGAATACTCCTGACTGTAAACAGTGAAGACCACTTATCCATCAATCACAGAATACTGCTGACCGTAGACCACTTATCCATCAATCACAGAATACTGCTGACCGTAAACAGTGAAGACCACTTATCCATCAATCACAAAATACTGCTGACCGTAAACAGTGAAGACCACTTATCCATCAATCACAGAATACTGCTGACCGTAAACAGTGAAGACCACTTATCCATCAATCACAGAATACTGCTGACCGTAAACAGTGAAGACCACTTATCCATCAATCACAGAATACTGCTGAGACCTACTTATCCATCAATCACAGAATACTGCTGACCGAAAACAGTGAAGACCACTTATCCAGAATACTGCTGACCATAAACAGTGAAGACCACTTATCCATCAATCACAGAATACTGCTGACCGTAAACAGTGAAGACCACTTATCCATCAATCACAGAATACTGCTGACCGTAAACAGTGAAGACCACTTATCCAGAATACTGCTGACCGTAAACAGTGAAGACCACTTATCCATCAATCACAGAATACTGCTGACCGTAAACAGTGAAGACCACTTATCCATCAAAATCCGTCGGATAAATGGCTACTTCGGTCTGGAGGTTCAGAGCTGCAGAGCAGACGGTCTGAGCTGCCCGTCACCTCCCCAGGCGGGTAGCATGGACTTTCGCTTTGAAGGCAGAGGGCTGCGGCGCTCACCTGGACACTGGGTCGTGGGGCCGGACGGTAATAAGTGGCAAGGCGAGAAGGAAAGCCCTGACCCCCGGGGGCCCTCGAGTCCAGATTTAACCTGCACTCACATGGCATCAGGCAAGGACAGTTTAGTGTCGCTTGCACTTAATCCCCACCCGCTGCCTAATCCTGGGGGCTGAGCAAACCCTGCTATACCCCACGGGCATGTCTCAATGGCCTCCACACTATGGAGGAGACACATTAAAGAAAGGCAGACAGACAGAGAGAGAGAGAGAGAGAGAGAGAGAGAGAGAGAGAGAGAGAGAGAGAGAGAGAGAGAAAGAGGGGGGGGAGGGCTCACATAAAAAGTGATGGAGTGGGCTAGATCAGAGGAAGAGTAACATAATTGTATTTAAGTGGACGAAAGAGTGAAGTCGCTGTGGTGAATATAATCACTTCATCTCTCTGCTTGAGTGATAGGAGCCGTCCGGCAAATCAACTTGCTCTGATTGATTTCCCCTTTCCTTGTGGACACTTACCACACACACACACACACACACACACACACACACACACAGACACACACACACACACACACAAACAAACACACACACAGGCTAAATTATTAATTGAACAATAAAGATCATTATCAGATGCCTTTTTCCATCTAAGGCAACCTTAATCACTCAAGTTACTGCATAAACCTTAAATATTAAAATTAAAATTATACATATTGATGTAGTTGTGTAAGTCATGTAAAAGCCCCCTCAGTCAGTATAAATAAAGCCATTTTGGATCTGTTTAGTCTGTTAAAGAACCTGAGCATGATATAAGTTATTAGAGCTGACAATTGCCACTGATTAAGTCAGTCCCTAAATCACAGAGAAATGGAAAAGAAGGATTTGATGCCATCCACATGTATGTGTTATTATTCATGCGTTTGCTGTTCATGCTGGTTCTTGCACTTTACATTATTCTGCTTCAGTATGTTTTTGAACACCCTGCAAAATCAAAACCACCAGAAAAATACAAGCAGAGGCATAGTTTGTCACACTCCACCGCAATGCATTTTTCAAGTTGCAGGGTGTGAAAATTGGCTGTCTCCAGGCTAATCTCTGGCACCTAAAAATATATATTCCTCAGAATAGGAATATACATTTACAGGACATTTTCAAGGCCTCACAATGACACAAAGGCTTCCCTTCAGATGCCATGTTGTACTAAGAAAACAGGTAAATCTATGACTGTAAGTAACTATTTGCAGATGTTTCAACTGATGTTCTTTGAACATCCATTAGTGTATGTTAGTTTGGCCCTCTTCCAACAACAGCCCCTTGACCACTTCCATGAGACTTATATGAAATGACCTCATATTAGTCCTGCATGGGCAAGTTGTGCAAATAATGGTATGTATGTTCTCACAGATCATGTAATGGAAGCCTGCACAAAACACTGCAAGGACTCTGCAGTATATTGTCTGTGTGTCTGATCTGCCCCTGGTTCCCTCTGCTGAGTTACAACATCTCCCTTAATGCCTAATGAAGATAACTCAAATCTCAAAAAACAACTCAAAACAAAGTAGACATAAATCCTAACCTAGGACAAACCCAGAAACAGACCCGACACAGCAGATAAATAGCCAACATTCACATTAAAGAACGAAGTCAGATGCCATTTTGGGTGCCTGGGAGCGCTGCTGCGCTAGATTGGCTGTTCATTTGAGTCAGGATAAGAAGCAGGACATGTCCAGAGGGCCCAGCCTGCCCACTGATTGAGAGCAAGAGAGAGCACTCATACTTTGCCTCTCCTCTTTACTGGACACATGGACCCACAACGTGGAGAGAGAGCGTCCAGCTTTCAACTCATTACATCTATATTTCAATTTCATTTCCTCTCTGAGGAAGAACCATAGGATTGCGCAGATATCTAACAATTTGAGCCCATCACAATGGGAGACACTTCACTGTGTGTACACTTATGAAACATTCAAATATCTCATGAAATCAGTTGCTTTCACGGTCTGATAATGGTAAAAACCGAATCATTACATTCAGCCAGAGAGAGAGAATGTGTGTGTGTGTGTGTGTGTGTGTGTGTGTGTGTGTGTGTGTGTGTGTGTGTGTGTGTGAGAAAGAGTGCTGAGTGACCGACACACCCCTCCGTACAGGAGGCCACTGGCCTGTTTGTCCTGACTTGTCCTGTCCTGTCTGACCATGAGTAAAACAGAATGGACACATTCTAAAAATCAAAACGATTTGTTCTACCTCTCATCTACCTCATTTATTGTGCTGTTTGCCTGTGTGTGTTTTGTATATATTTTCCAAACAGAACCTTTGTAGTTATCTTTTTCTCACTTCTGATTGTTTTTTTTGTTGTTGTTTTTTTAACACAACAGAAAGTTTAGTGATACGATCTTAGCCTTTTGCCACCCTTCCCTTCCCACTATTTGGGTCCTGTTTCGCCATCTTTTTGTCTAACCTCGGAACAACATCTACAATCCAAATTAGTCAGCCGGCTCTCCGGAGAACGCCTCGGACGATGTTCCGCCTAAAACAAATCTGACTGGCACGCGCATTTGACTTTAGTGCACCACGCCTGATGTCTGGCAGCACTCTGTCTGTGCTCCTCCGTTAGCAGGGAGCACATGGTGGGTGAGGGAGTTATTTCACTAGCTCCCAGGATGAATCACGCCAACGACGTCAAATTGGTGGAGCCGTCGGAGCGGACCAATGGGTTCCCTTACCTGACGTTGTCGTGCCGCTGGATGTAGATCTTGTGAAAAATCCTCTCGGGGGGCTTCAAGAAGTCTTCTTTCATTTCCATAGCCACATTCCTGGGCAACAAACTCATCAGGAGACGCTCCTGTGTGTGTGTGTGTGTGTGTGTGTGTGTGTGTGTGTATGTGTGTGTGTGTGTGTGTGTGTGTGTGTGTGTGTGTGTGTGTGTGTGTGAACAAGAAAGAAAGAGACAAAATGAGAAATGAGAACAGGGGTGGTGGGAAAAAGAGGAGAATGCAAAAAGAGGGCAGAGAACAACAGGTCCAAGGGCAGGACAAATAGTGTCAGAGAGAGACTAAAGACCACTCACTCTGAGAGAGCACAGATACCCTCTGGACTGTGTGTGTGTCTGTGTTTGTGTGTGTGTGTTTGTACGTGCACCATGCAGTACCTGTTTCTCATTCTCATCCTCCATGCGTAAGCGCTCCTCGATGCAGTCGCGCGCCTGCAGAAAGGCTTTCCTCTGGGCTCTCTCGGTGAGAATGCGCACAAACATCCCCGACAGGTTGACGCTTGTGAAGAGCACCGTGTTGGCCACCAGCTGCAAACACACACATCATCACAGTTAGTCTTTCACATCATCACAGTTAGTCTTTCACATCATCACAGTTAGTCTTTCACATCATCACAGTTAGTCTTTCTGTCACCCCAACAGACATACTTTGTATGTGATTGTGTGCTCACGATAAACCCACAGTAAAGTTCATAACTAGAAAGAGTTGAGAAACAGTTGAGTTGATGTGTTTGAGTGTGTGTGCAGTGTGCATTGTTATCAATAATGTTCTGATCTGTGCTTGAGTGGATATGTGTACGTATAACACCAGGCTTGGTTCATAGATGCTAGGGGTGGGGAAAAGAGGCTTAAGCAAACAGACTTCACATTAATGTAATGGATATTCTATTCATGGGTTTCATCAGGTCCCCTTCCACAGGTGTATAAAATCAAGCACCTTAATTATCAATGCAGACTGCATGGTGCTTGATTAATACACCTGTGGAAAGGGACCTAATGAAACCCATGAATGGGGTCATTGTCTAGGGAGCAAAAAATACAGTACATCATAGAACGGCTGAACCATTTGCTAGAACCTAAAATATTCATGACTTGTTGATGTCTTGCAATTACTTGTCATAATATGCTGCTATTTAGTAATGGTTATGAATATGAATTCATTCCTCATAATGATGCATTTTCAGTTATTGCTGCCATAGATTAACCTGACTCTCGCCAGATGAATTTCGTTCCGCCTAGCTCCACTCATCCATCTGGGATCGCTCCATTGGAGAGGTGTTTCAGAAGGCTGGGCCTTATCAAAAATCCTTGCATATGATTGGGTAAGCCACTTGTCCGTCATCTACTTCAACCACTCACATCGAAGCCAACCCATGACGCTGATGCGAGCCGCCATTGTTGTCTGAATCAAAACAGTCTCACAGTCGCTTCTCCGCTACGTCACATCTATGAAACTCCCGCCCTGCGTCCTGATTGGCTCTACCATAAAATCTAGTGCCGAAATCACTCCCAACGGAAGCGATCCCAGAGTGAGTGGAGCTAGGCGGAACGAAATTCATCTGGCGAGAGTCAGGTTAGCCATAGATATCAACACAACATATTTACCTGCAGTACATATAAAAATACTACACAGATACTGTTACAATCCAGTGTATTGCATTTTGATGTGCCTTAGCTTTTCTGTTGGTTAATAAACTTTGCATGATTTGAGATTCGTTGTTAAAGAAGATCTTTATACTGTAAAAGATTTTAGGTGAAATAACATATAGAACATGGTTTGGATATGCTTGGTAGAGCTGTTTGTCTTTATATAAATCTTGTTATGTTATTGAAAAGCACAGCATCTTTCCTTGGATGACCACATCCACTGTGTTCAGAGCTTATCAACTCTATAGTCACTGGCCAGTGGCCAGAGGATCTTAAGGGACTAAGTTTACCTGGGATTGCTCTGACCAGTGCTAGGGGTGGAAAGGGGTTGCACGACACACAGAGGAAACAGTGTTGTTTAATCCCCCGTCTTAAGGCTGAGTCAGTCACTGACTTGCTCACAAGACCATATGGATTACGCCACACTCTCATTGTCCAAGCACCACTCGCACTGTCCAGCTCCCGGGCCACTCCAGTGGCCTATGAATTTGGGCTCATCTGCCGTATGGCCGGACATGAAGCAGTGTGCTGCTGACACACTTCAGGGGAGTTATTTTAGGGGCGAAGGCCACCAGCGGGACTAGATCAAGGCCATGCTTAATACTGTGGCACACATATCTAAAAGACTTGGGTCAAACATGCTCCTTAATTAGCTGGATAAAAATCTATGTAAAAGGGTTAGGAATCACTGGAGGATTCCGTGTAGCCTCAGAAGAGGATTTTGTTTGAATGTTAGACATTGAGGTAGCCAGCCAGTGTGCTTGCCATGTGTTTTCTGGTCTGTCTTTGGAAAAGAACATTAGAAAAGATTTTATGCATTAAGTAATATTCAGGCATAATGGTCTCTGGGGTTTAAACACAGGGTTACAATTCAAGTAAACCTACAGTTAAAGATATTAGACCTGAAGGATTGTTATAAGAAGCGCTTCCTTTATGACTTTCAGACAAATGTTGAACTCCTCTTCTAAGCTTAAGCCAAGATAGTCTCCATTGTGAACAATGGCATGACAGACACACAGAGACACACAGCTTATCTGTGCTAGCTCAAGCAAGCCAGGGATTCTGCTGCTGGTGCTGTTGCAGCCCCTGCCTCTCTATCCTCCACATCTAAAATAACTTCTGAAGTGCCCCCCTCCCCCCCCCCCCCCTCTCTCTCTGCCCAGAGAGCACGCAAGTGGATTGGACCCTCGACCATGTCCTAATTTCACAAGTTCTTCTTTTTGAGGTCTTCACTTTGGTTTTGCATCAAGGACTTTTCAGCCTCATCCTCTGGGGATTCAGCTGTCCAACCCCCTCCCCCTCCCCCCACTCAGACACAGACACACACACACACACACACACACACACACACACACACACACACACACACACACACACATATACATGCTGCATGCTGAGACAGAGCCCTGCTCTGGGACGAGAGTATTGGAGCTTGGTTTTGAAGGGCAAAGGCAGCCATCATCTACACTGGGACATTCTTAGGTCTGTGTAGGAGCCTCGACACAGGGTGACATGAACACTAATCACTGACAGGGAGCGCACGCCCCTACACCAGCAACCCTTCCACAGCCACCTGCTGAGACCGCCTGGCCACTCACAGACAAACAGGGCTGGCAGCAGCAGTGGGGGCTCACTAGGATATTATATCCACCATCAACAAGAAGACATGAGGTGGCCAGACTGGATTAAGCCAGACTGTGTCTATTCCCATTACATGTGAAGCAAAGCAGCTTGCCTCAAAGTTCATTATGATGCATTGCTTTGCAGTGGTAAATGTATTATGCCATTGATTTCAGTACAATTTTTGGGAAACTGAAGAACTGATGGAGTGGTGTCTGGGGATTTTTGAGTCATGGCTGGGACAGAGCATTGAGTTAATATCTCATTTCTCCTCTGCAATTCTCCTCTGTCAATATTTGTTATCAAAGCGCGATCAAACACTAGAAGCAGAAATAATTTGATTCTGGCCATTGCTACCATTTCGTTGCGGTGTGATTTCCAGTTTTATGGAATTGATGAGGTTTCCTGTAGAAAGGCCCCAGTGCGCAAGCACTCCCACGCTCCTCACCTCCTGCACTCTCCACTGAGAAAATCCGTCTCGCGTCATAAGCATGAGTTTAGACGCGTCACTTAGAGGTCCGCCAACACAGCGTTGTCAGCTTACTCCGCATTTCCACGGCCATTGCGTGAACTTTCTTTTGTTGGCATTATATAGGCACAATGTGACTGCTGTGTTCACTAATGTTCACTCATTGTTTATGCATCTGTGTATCTATGTTGATCTGCTGTAGTTGGTCAACTACAGAGCTGATTGATTTGCATGTTAACTCATTTATACAAAGCATGGTCTTGGTATTTAAGGGTGACAGCCTTCACACGAATCGGAAATGTTGTTGTTATGGAACAGGTCTTTCAGTAGTCAGGGGATCTTTGCGCCGAGTGTTTTTGAACCCTGCTTCAAAAACGGTACCGTTCGCTGTCCACATACAAGTGCTGAAATGAACAGTTTGGTTGGTAACTTTAGTGTAACGCCACGGTGTTTTCACAAGGTTGTTGACTGAACCTAATAATCCCGTATCGCATGGGAATTAAGTCACAAATAGCCTAGCAGTAAACAACACCTGAGCAAAGATCTAAAACTGTTTTGGTGTGATGGGTTGCAGAGGGAAAGCAAAAGATATGAGCCATAAAGCACACTCACCGTTCTCCACAATTTCTGCCTTTTCACTGTCACCGACGTGGCAGTAACAATGATGTGACATATGGCAACCATAACGCCGAAAATAATGGCCAAGAGTGTCCGAACAGGCAGGAGTGAGTAGGCGACGAACGTCACCAGCATGAGCTGCCACATGCCCTGCTCTGGAGCTGTCGGCGGCTCCATGCCCACCGTGCTGTGTGGAAACGGGCAGTTGAGGAATGAGAAGGTGAAACTGAACAGCAAGGTCAGGTTGACGATCTGCTGTAGCTGGGTCACCTGCAGGTACTTGACATTGGTCACAATGAACAGCGAGATGAATATAATGCAGTGCACCGGATGGGACCCCTTGGCAATGGTGAGGTTAGGACCGGAGAGCAGCTCCACCACAGCCAGGGTCAAAGCCATGATGATAAGTACAGCCAGCGCTTTCAGGGTCGAGGTCTGCTCCAGCTTCAGGTTGTAGTTGTGGAAGAGGGACTCAAGCTCTTTGCAATCAAACTCGTCCTCGCAAGCGATGGCGGTAAGATGAACGCCGGGCGGACAGTGGCTTCTCTTCCGCCGGGTTTTGACTTTCTGAAACGGTATTTCCTCCATGCCAGGGCCATTCATAAGCCGAAAGATAATGCTCTACCACAGTCTGCGCCGCGGAGAGATTCCCCTGACCAAACGCGAAGCAAGTTCTGGGGAAGCGTCCCAGATAGCTGTGTCTGAAGCGGGCACAGCGGCAGTGTTGTGCCCAGCTCTTTCCGCCCGCTATCCACAGGTTGAAATCTGTTGTATGCCGTGGAGAACAGCAGCAGCCGAGGATACATGCGTGCCTCAGTCTGGCAGGGGAAACGCTACTAACGGGTAGATATTGACGGCATTTTTCCGGAGTAAATTCCTGTCTGTGATAAAGGAAACTGGGCTGTTGCCGCTGACTCGACGAACAGTCTAGGCTATCTAACTGCAATTCGCAGGGCTCAGGTTGGATCACGCCTGCGCAATGTGAGCTTCGGATAAAGCACGTCTCAGTAACTCAACAGATTGGAAAGACCAGCAAGATTTCAAAAGAAGCTATGCTCAGGTAATTGGTAATTCGAAATTTAGATGTATCTTCGATAATATTCAAAACATTATAGGCAATCTAGAAGTCAAACTGTACTTGAATTGGTGCTGGATTGGTAGAAGGTAAAATCAATTCAGGTGGCACACTGGATTTCACAATAATCCGTGTACACAAAGCCCTGTCATACACACACACACACGCATATTTGTACGCAATTATCCAAACCAAAATCTTTCAATTTTGTCATGACAGATGACAATCTTTGAAAAATGGTATAATGCAAGCTCTACAAGCACTGACACTGAAAAAAAAAATCTTAACATCACTGCTATTTGTGTGTGTGTGTGTGTGAAATGCACATTTCTTGCTTTTTATTGGCCAATAGTAGTACATTGCCATTACAACATACGTTTTTCAGTAGGCCTTTACAGTTTGTGGATCTACATTAGGAATAAGCTATAAAAGGCAGCAGTATGTTACAGTTATTATAATGTTAGATGGAAATGCACAACCTGACTGTACAACAAATAAACTACTTAAATCACAGTTCAAAAAAATTCCAACATACACTTCTATGTGCTAATTTCTCCCATCTGGAAACTCCAGGTATAACACACCAGGCCTTGGAGACTAATAGAATTCAGAGCCTCATGTCGTTGTCTCCTGCTTGTGAAAAAGCTGTGGCACATATATAGGGGAGGTCACCAGTGCTTCCCTGTCACTTCAGCTGAGTATGTACAGGTAGCTCACAGTGAACCTATAGATTGGCACATTATCACAGAAGGTGAAAAATAAAGAGGGCAGGAGAGAAGAAGAAGAAGAAGAAGAAGAAGAGGGAAAACATCACATCTGCAGCTGAGCAGCAACCAAATGGATCAATGACAGGTAGGTAGAGAGTAGGGTAACAGTGTGGAGGTTGGGGCCTTCTCTCTCTCTCTCTCTCTTTCTCTCTCTCTCTTTCTCTCTCTCTCTTTCTCTCTTCTCTCTCTCTGTCTGTCTCTCGCTGAACCAGTAAGGAATAAAGCCCCATAATCTACCATTATGCTTTGCATTTCTCAGTATCAGATTCTTTTGTATTGTTCTTGTTGTTCTAGCTCCCAGTATAATTACCCAATTGAAGCCAGCAGCCAGCCCATCACAGATCCCACCACTGGAGGTCTGAGCCCCACTGGGAAAATGTGTTTGGTCCACATGGGTAACTCCAAACAGATTCAGGAAGGTGCTTTTGATGCATTAAAACAGACAACACACACACACACACATGCACATACACCCACACCTATCCCCTGTTACCCATCAGAACCACAATATTTGTCTGGATTTAACCCTGTCAACAGCCGTGCTTGTTCTTTTGTACACATAATATATTTTACACTATTGTTTAGTAAGAAAACACTGTTAGGGCAATAACAATGTGTGCATTTTTAGTGGACATTATCTGATTATCTTGGGTTAGCGCTTGTGGTTAGCGCTTCGGACTTGTAACCTCAGGGTTGCCGGTTTGAACCCCGACCAGTAGGCACGGCTGAAGTGCCCTTGAGCAAGGCACCTAACCCCTCACTGCTCCCCGAGCGCCGCTGTTGTTGCAGGCAGCTCACTGCGCCGGGATTAATGTGTGCTTCACCTCACTGTGTGTTCACTGTGTGCTGAGTGTGTTTCACTAATTCACGGATTGGGATAAATGCAGAGACCAAATTTCCCTCACAGGATTAAAAGAGTACTTATACTGAAGCTGTGTTGTCTTCAGATTGAGAAATGCTGTGGAGTTCTTCTGTTAGTTTTGGCCTCACCAGTTAGAAGGTGAATAATGAATCTCTAGTTCCAGATGACAACCTTTTAAAAAAAAAGATCCATCACATCGTTCCTTGAGTACAGCTAGTTGACCAGTGAAAAAAAGAAGAAATGAACAGAAACCAACAGAAAGGGCTGCTTTTGTAGAATTCACACCTGAGACACCACAAGATGAACATGCACTTTGTGTCAGAGGAACTACAGGCTAGGTGCTAATGTCACAGCCTGTGTTCCCTACGGCAACATACAGTATGTCCACACTCTCCCCATCTGCTTCACTGACCTCAGAGCAGTTGTCACTTGATAGAATCCACCATCCCATGAGTGACTAGAGGAAGCAACAAGGCAATTTTAATCTCACGTTAAATCACCATCTTACTGTGACATGTTGGAATTCTACCTATTGTATTCATTGGGGTGGTATGTGGTCTAGTGGTTAGAGGTCTGGACTTGCAAGTTTTTCCACCAGAGGGTTGTAATTTTGGTCCCAGGGGCTGCCACCATTGTGCCCCCTGAGTAAGACGCTTAAAGGTGCTCTAAGCGATGCCATGCATTTTTTATGTCACTTTCTGCAAACATCACCTAACCAACTGCTAGCTGTCTGTGTCCTGAATACAATTAAAAACACGCAATCTCTGTGGACAGCCCAGGCTCCAAAAACGGCAACAAAATCAACCTGGGCAAATCTAGCCCATAACATTATAACAAACTGTTCCAGCAAATCACAGACGAGATGCACGTTTAGGAGGGTTTCAATTGCACGGGAGCAGCATGGGAGGGAGGGGGAGGAAGTAGCAAGCTAGCTCTCTGTTTTGTTTGAAAGTCAACAGAAGTGACGTTACCCAGCATGGCTTAGAGCACCTTTAAGCAGGTTGGTCCAGGGGGACAGGCCCTGTAAGTCATGGAGAAGAGCATCAGCTAATTGACAGAATAATAATACACAAACAGATGCAAACCCAGTCCTTAGAAAGGACATGCAGTTAATCAGTGCTTATGGGCAGGTTATTACCCAAAAGGAAATAAGTAATGTCTTACAGCATTCTCATCTCCAGTCATCAGAGACATCTCTTCTAATATTCTGTGCATTATGATACAGTGGTCCGCAGTGGTCCACCGGGAGGGCTCTAGCAGTCTCAGGCTGCTATCATCAAAAGGGGGCGGAAATGTTTCTTGGATTCATGTAACTTAGTCAAATTGAATTATTCTGCAAACAAGATTCTCACACACTGCAAAGTGTGTGTGTGTGTGTGTGATGGGTAAAATGGCTGCTGGAGTAGTTTCTGCTGTGGGTGTGGAGAACTGAAGTACATTGAGAGGGAAGGAGAGGGCGATGGGGGTCACACAGGAAGTGAAGTGACTGCAGTGGGAACACAGAGATGGACAGAGGGACCGGGGAAGAGTGAGAAGAAAGCAAAAGCAAGGAAAGGACCTTTGTGTGTGTGTGTGTGTGTGTGTGTGTGTGTGTGTGTGTGTGTGTGTGTGTGTGTGTGTGTGTGTGTGTGTGTGTGTGTGTGCGTGTGCGCGCGCGTGCATGTGAATGTGGGAGTGCGTGCATGTGCGCATGCCTCTTGTATGTGTGTGTGCATGCATGCGTGTCCGTGAAGCCTTATTTGTCCAGTTACTTCGACGTGCGGCACTCTGACTCATGCTTTATTCTTGACAGGAGAAATGTCAGATTGCAATTCATAGTAGCCACCCACATGCTGGTCTGTGTGGACTTCGGCTCCAGGAAACCTGTCTGAGGGAGCTGCAGCTGAGCTCCAAAGCATCTTATGATGGACGGAGTGGTAATGATTTCCTCTGTGTGCGGTGTATGTGTGCACATAAAAGACTCCTCACTTAGCAATCAGAAAATGGACCACTTTTTGGTGATTTCCAAAGGAGGCAGGGTTAGTCATGAGGCACCTTGTGTCCCTTGCTAGACAAGCAGTTTTCCCATCATTCCAAACAGGGCAATTCCTCATGGGCCTCCCGGCCGGCTCCTAAATGAAGCCCTGGGATGAAAGGCGAGGCGAAGGGAAGCCATTATCTGGAGCTTTTGATGGGCATCAGGTGTCAGTCAATGGCCACACTTGCCCAGCCCTCATCGGCTGAGAACAAAGGATGATGTCTGGTGGGAGCAGACTGCAGTGAGCCGCGGTCCAAGGATCTGCATCTGACGAGGAGAGAGCATCCTGACCCCCCCTGGCCCACCTCAATCTCCTGCTCACCAGTCTCCAGGTACACACGGTGAAACTCTGCAGGCCATCCGATACTCACCCCCTCCCAAGCACGTGCGCACACACACACACACACACACACACACACACACACACACATGCACAGTGTATAATAAAAATAATAATTATTACAACACAAGTAAAACTAAGTAATATTACTTCTGGCCATGCACTTTTTACAAAGAGAAAGTCCTACACCAGAATCCTTTGGTTAATGTCTCTGAAAAGGCCAGCAGTTCAGGAGACCAGAGCCAGTGTGGCTGCCTGGACTTGAGAGTGCACTGGCCTGGGTTTCAGCTGGTGTCTCTGCCCATCGTTATCCACACTCAGAGGCAATGTCTCAGAGTCACAAGCAGAAAAATCCCATTTGAGTCATTTCTATGTTGTTGTTTTGGAGGGGTCCCCCCCTCTCTTCACTTCCCTTCTGCTGTCTGTCAGAGCTGTCATAGAAACAGGAGCTGACACTGGATCAAAAATAGCCCAGAAAGGAAGATGGCTGGCTCACAAATACACACATGCACACACAAACACACACACACACACACACACGAACACAGATGCACACACACACACCCAAACACCTTATAGTTATTATAGGCTATGTCTGTGCATACTCCCATGCACACATGATGGCCCTGTGAGGGGCTTTAGACAAACACACATATCTCAACAACTCATCTCATCTTCGCTACAAGTCTCTTCTCATGCAGGATCAAACACACAAACACACACAGACGCGCGCGCGCACAGACACATGCATACGAACACACATACACACACACATCCTGTATCACAATCACAGGCATCTTATGTGTTTCCCACTTCATAGCCACTCATCTCTGGGCTAAGCCTTTATCCATTATCTGAGCTGGACTGAGCTCACATTCTTTATAGGTCAGTCACTGGGTATACAGTAGGCTACTATATTATAACCCATCTCATCCCTATGGCAGGACTCTTCACTCACGTATATTCATTATTACCCTGTATATTGATGAGTCTGCAAACATGATGGATCAGCAGTGTGTGTGTGTGTGTGTGTATTAGTGTGTTAGTGCAACATACAATATGTTCTACAGTACATTCCCCATATCTCTGTGTGTGGCCAGAGGTGTTTTGGTAGCGTTGAGCGCAGTAGGGCTAGTTGTCATCAGGTGGGTATTAGTGCTGTGCTCAGAGGGACACCCCCGCCCCCCACACACACTGTGAGCACCACACATGAAATAGCAGCCGTCCCCATCTCAATGCCTCTGTAATGGGACTGGCTGGGATCATGGATCATCTCTCCACACAAGCCCATTTCTGGCCCAGATGAAGCCGTGTGAATGCCAAACACACACAGTGCTGGTGCTCTCTCACGCTCCAGCCACACACATTTGGAATCACATCCTTGTGAGAGACATGCACATTGGATAGACAGATGTTCTTACACTAAAGAGAAAGAGATGAAAGCCTACAGCCATTGCAACCCAGAAACCCTATTGTAAGCAGATGCATCATGACTGGGTGCAGTGACCCATTTGTGATATACTGAACAAATCCTCATATGTTCATACTGTATTTCATATTCAGGATCATTTAATCATTTGTGAAACAACACTGCAATGTGCAGCTACAAAATGCACTCCTACTGTAACTACATCAAACTAAATCATAAGATAATATACTTTGTGCCCTGGGGCACACTTAAGTTACACTACTAGACCACTAATAAGTTCACCATTTGTTGCGTGACACTTTAAAGTGTCCACCAGTGGAACATAGCTGGTGGGAGTCCATTTGTCTGGGGCACGCTGATTACACTGTGGAGGTGTGCTTCCTCTCAGGGCGGCACAAACTCCATTTGTCATGAGTAAGCTGTGGCCCACACGGGCCCTCATAGAGCCGAGGTGGCCCGAGGAGGTTCCTGTCTGAGATGGACTCCTGTCTGAGAAAATGCCCTCACAGGGGCTCACTGCACACTGCAACTCTTCAGAAATCTGGGGTCGTATTCATGAAGCATTTTATCTCACAGTTAAAAACGCACAGTTAAAAAGAGGCCTATAAACAGGTTAATTTCTGACATTACTACTAACATGCATTATTTATGTTGTAGCCTAAGACATGTGAAAAAAAATTAATGACACAGGCATCTACAAATGCATCATTTAAACTAAAAGGGCACTAAGTTTCATTTTCACGATCATTGCAAGAAAATACAATAATATGGAAAATGCTTTAAACCTTTGAGTCTGATCGGCTCCAAAAATCAATGTGGTTCCCGGTGGACCAACCACATTATTAGGCTTTTAAATCAATACAGCCATAACAATTAAAAAAAAAAAGATGTAAACAGCTTACTTTAGCCCAATTCTTTTAAATCAATACAGCCATAACAATTTAAAAAAAAAAAAGATGTAAACAGATACTTTAGCCCAATTACCAATGATATAGACATAATTTATGGTTCATATTTGCCATTTACCCCTGTTAAATCACATTTATGATCATATGATCATTTTCAGGTTTTTATGTGAGAAAACTCAATTATAAAAAAGGTAAAACAAAAACAAGATTTTGGATCATTATAGGTGCTTATTTCTTAGAACTTAATCAGAACAGGTGAAAGTGCTTGAAATGTAACAATTGACTTTGTGTGGGAATAGCAGGTGCAGAAAGACACACAGACACAGACAGCAGGCCCAGTTAAAAGGAAGACACGGTTAAGGTACACATCACCTACAATTATTACACTTGGGTCCAGTAGACACGAACACCACATAGTAACAGTTATGTGTAAGGGCAGTGTACTGTGTGCAGTCATTGAAAATAAGTTATTTTCTAATACAATGAGTTATTGACAAATAATAAATAGCATAATTTTTCTTTTAGCAAACATTGAAAACGGGTCCCACAGACCTGAACACCTTACAAGGGTTAACTGCAGTGAAAACAACAATAGTAATAAAACAATAGTGATAAACCATGAGGTCTCCGTACTGACATATGCAGCTGAAGCCTTGTTAGCACAGTAGGTAGCACATCAGTCTCATAATCTGAAGGTTATGAGTTTGATCCTCACACGGGACATCAAGGGTGCCACTGGGGCTAGGGAGCTAGGGCGATTCTAAGGGCCGAGCACTGACAGGGAGCTCCCAGAGGGCCCCCATTTTCAAGCAGCGCCCCTTGCGGGGCATGGTGCTTAGTTATCAAGTATAGATAAACCATGGTTATCATGGTTACCCATGAAAACAAAAAAACATGGTCATGGTTACCAAATAAACCATGGTTATTCTGTCATAGTAAAACCATGGTTTTTGCGATATTGTTGACAGGCCTACCGCACCGCAGTATGGTGCAGTAAATGGGAGCTTTTGTGGGGAGTTTTGCAGCTCTGATTATACGCCTACTTTACATTACATTACATTTGGCATTTTTAACCAAAGCTGACACATTTGCCACTTCTTTTCACATGAATCACACAACTTAACATCAAAACATTTGACATTAACTAATTAAATAGTAATATCTTAGCCTGATTAGCACGCAGACCTTCTCACTTATAATTGAGAGTGGGTCTGGAAAAGGTTCATTGACTCACAACTTGCAGCAGGGGGGTAACTAGCAGTGAAATTAAACTTAAATTGGTGCATTAAACTCTTACCACATTGTTTCAGAAGTGTAGCAATCTTGTAAACAAAGGTTTTAAATGCAGTTGTTTACTCAATTCGAAAAAATATACACATCCATGATGGATTAGTGATTGTATTTGCGTGCCCGCCCGTGTCCCAAATTTGCCAAAGGTTCGTCTAGGTATTCCCAGGCTAGGAATATCTATTTTGTGCCAAAAAAATACACACAAACACTATTTTCAATAGCTGAAATCAGTGCTCTTTGACAAACACAAAACATCACACAGGTTGTTCAATTTACTTTCAAATGATGACAGCAAACATTTGCCCGTGGTCAAGCTACTTGCCCAGTAATTACAGAGGTGTTTTTAGACAGATCGTGATTGAGGCCTGCTGAGCTTTTGCTTGATTTTGCAGCATCTGTCTGTGCTGCACAATGCTTGACTTCAGCAGTTTCCTCCAGTGAACAGCACATTACAGAGAAAACACAGCAGCACAAGACAATCAAAATTCCACAGTTTTATGAAGACATTCTTATTAATGGTAGGCATGTGTATTTATTCAAAGGAGGCCAATTCGGTCATCTACGTGATCACTACATAGCACAAGATAACAAAAACTGTTCTTCTGCCTGATATTTCACAACCCACGCATCCATTATAATTCCATGTGCACTCATAAACTCTTGACCAGTCTATGTAACTTTTTTTGAAAACGCTGCTGTGTGGTGTACAGTGTCTCAGGCTGTAATGTCTTACAACACGAGCCTAATAAAAGACTTCCCTCTCCCAGCACAAGCGGCTCAATTTAACACCCAGCAGGGTGGAGGAGAAGACTGAAGCATATTCCAGCTGTGGGTCGGAGGACGTTCTATTAATCTGGTGAATGGCAGCTCCCAGGTGGGCCTGAGTACAGCTTTGCCCTTCACAAAAGGCACTTAGTCCAAATTACTTCAGCAAAACTTTAACCTTAATAGCAGCCATAGTGTCTCCTGTCAAAGACAGATCTTAAGCATGCCAATCCAGATAATGTGATAAAAATAGGAATCACTTTATTATGACAGCGAAGAATAGTTTGCATCTGGACAATGTTTATCTCTGCAGGGTGGTTTTTCACTTCCTCAAATTCTGTGCCATTCCTCACAGATCTGCCTGATGTCTTCCTCCCCCCCCCCCATTCCCAACACAAATCAATTAGCAACTGAAAAAAAACAGAAATTCAGCAAGAAGCTCCATATGAGGTGTGAAAGTTCACATGTTTTAATTAAGCGTTGTGTCTTTCAACAGTGCGAAGGTCTCTACTTCTAACAGAAGTTGCAATGTCTCTGGGATGGTAGAAGAAAGTAAGCATAAAGCATAATTGATCCTCATTTCTTCAGCCTTCCTCTGTTCTCCAACTGTAATTTCATCCATCTATCTATCCATCCATCCATCCATCCATCCATCCATCTATCTATCTATCTATCTATCTATCTATCTATCTATCTATCTATCTATCTATCTATCTATCTATCTATCTATCTATCTATCTATCTATCTATCTATCCATCCATCCATCCATCCATCTATCTATCTAATCATCTATTTCCACTGCATTTGTCAGCAAAGCAGGGTTTTGAAGGTAAATAGTGACACAATAAAGAGCTTAAGATAGCTAAAAATAGACAGAGCTTTGGCTCCCAAATCATTTTTTTTTTCTCCTAACAAGCAATGGATTAGTGCTTCCCCAGGGGATTTTCAGTCCGAAAGCCTGATCTGGAGGATCGGGCAGCTGACCAACTGGAGTTGTTTTAATTTACAACAAGCTGACTAAAGCACTGAATGCCAGACTCAACCAAAGTTGATCAAACTAGACCAAAAGGAGAAAAACAGGGGTGGCTCAGGCATAGAACTGGAGATGTGGGCTTTGGGAAATCTGGGGCATGTGATCTAGAATAGATTATGCAAATATTGTTGCCAACCTTCAGGTGGTTGTAGAAGATTAGACACAAAACTTGGTTGGAGTTTAATTGTGTGTGTGTCTATGTGTGTGTGTGTGTGTGTGTGTGTGTGTCTCTGTTTGTGTGTGTGTGTGTGCGTGCACGCACATGCTTGAAGCGGGATCAGTCAGGATGTGTGCAAAGAGTTTAGACTAAGACACTGCCACTGCAGAATCCTCTTAATCTAACCCCATCTAATCAAGGAGAGAGGAGACCACCCCACAATTGCACACACACAGAGACAGACAGACAGACAGACAGACAGATGCACACGCACACACACACACACACACACACTACTGTCCATATATGTGGTGCTTGCTTGCTTCTCCATCAGGCTTTCATTGACTTGCACTGGACAACCCCAATCAGCGGAGCCACAGCACACACACTGGAGCTCAAACAGACTCACATACAGGGCGCCCACTCCCTCTAATCTGAACCACACCAGAGGCTGAAACATGCCGTGCAAAACCCTTGCAGCGACTGCAGTAATAAGCAAACTAAACAAGCAAGCCACAAAACAAAACAAACAAACAAACAAACAAGCGTGCAAGACAGTCAGAGCATGCAGCACGGCAGGACATTGCACACACACACACACACACACACACACACACACACACACACACACAGAGAGAGAGAGAGAGAGAGAGAGAGAGAGAGAGAGAGAGAGAGAGAGAGAGAGAGAGAGAGAGAGATGGGCATGCCTAAAAAGCAGTAGCTGATGGCAGATCTGGGATGACAGCCTCAGTAGGGCTGCTTCAGTCTATTTATAGCTGGGCAACATAAGCTGGGGTGACTGGCCAAACAATAAACTGGCCACTACAATAAGACACATGCACTATACATAAGGAACCAGCAGGACCATATATTGCAAAGGAGCTACCAGCTTCAAGAATAGAATCAAATAGAATAAAATGGAATGAAATGGAATAAAAAGCAAAGCACTGAAATGATTAAAATGTTAATCTGCTAAAATGGCAGTCCTGCCTACGTCTAGTGTATGTGAGAATAAGATGCAGATGATAGAGAACATCTATAATCAATAATCAGGAAAGGGGGAGAGGTGCCCTAATCCTAATTAGGCAGGGTTTAGGGGGAGATTAACAACCTGTGTACCTATCACAAACAACCACGGGACAACCAACCTACCTGGAAGCCAAATTACAGAGAAAACAAGCCTTACAGAAAAGGGGAAGCTGGCTACCCTCTCTCTCTCACACAGCACCCCCCCCCCCCCTTTTGTTGATTGGTTGCTTGCAGACTATTTCCCCTTTTCCGATTTCACTTCTCAGTAAATGTGTGCATGTCTGAACTTGCATTCCCTCTATACTTCAATCCAGTCGGCACTAAGAACAACTGCAACAAGACAACAGCCCACTGCTGTGATCAAATGTAAGCTGTCTCTCTCCATCCGACACAATATGCTCCAAATTCATTCCCAATCGTGCCCAGCCTCCCATTCTTGTCGCTTGCTGATGGGGATATGTGATAAAAGGAATCGACAAAGGGTGCTCATGGGAAACTGTCATGGCTTCTTAAATTAAAACAGTTCCCATGGTGACAGATTAGCAAGAAACCTGAGTGTCTGTGGCCCAGCACAGTAAACAGCAGCAGTTCCCAGTGAGGTTGGAGAAAGGAGATTATTCTCTCTTGCGCTCTCTCTTGCTCACTCTCCCTTTCAAGCTGTGCTTGTGTGAGAAGCAGCCACCTTCAGCCTGTAGTTTCAAGGGAGGCGGCGTATTGATGGTTGCTATAAATAGAAGCCACCTTGGTAAGCCTCAGCAAGAAAGCATATTTGACAGACAGCTGTGTGTGTCTGTCCCAATCTCAGACATTCAAATCCATAAAAACATATTTATTCACAATGCTATTAATGCAAACTGATTCTGATTAAAAGGCATCTTTCAGTGTTGGGCGAGGCTATTTGATTAGCATTTGACTACAATAAAAACTGCATCCCTGTGTTTCCTTGAAGCTTAATGAGGCAGCACATTTCCTCATCTTGAATCTACTGTCTGTTGATTACTCGTGCACATGATCACTCCTACCATCTATTTGTGAAGAGTAGGTCTGTCTTTTGTTAACAGACTGTAGCTGTGGGTCATAGGCTAAGCCCTGGGTGTCCTCCCCTGGACATCTGCCATGGCCTGGTCATAGACTGGCAGAAAGGACTGCACTTGCTCCTGTGCGGTCTGTCCAGATTGCTTTTCTTTAAGTCTGGGACTGATTAACACATCTGGCCACGGGCACTGATCCTTGGGCACATTTATTAAGCCCCAGAGTGGAGAACACAGAGAACCCTGGCAGGGCATACATACTACAGGCCATAGTAGATAGATCTCTAAACTATATTCCACGCTGAACCACTTTACATCAAGCAAAGAGCTCTTTTGTGAATCAGGAAGGGATCATCTAGCATAATATTCAGTCACACCCGCTTGTGACGCCACAATGGATCGATATTTATGATATGCAACCTTTCACATGGCCAAGAAGTCATATTTGACCAAGATGACCTTGCACGGACGAGCAAGAGAGATAACATACAAATGTACAAATATGTGTGTTGAGACATATTTTCTTTAGTTTCAGAGCATCTAGTCTTAGGTTGAGCCACGCCTCTCGTTTAAATTTAAATCAGATGCCTTGTTTCATCGGCCCCTCTTTCTTTCTCGCCTGGAGGAGCGAAGGGATATTCACAAAGCCCCAAGGCAGAAAAAAATCACTTCATTACCTCACTCATCAGTGGGTCACACTGTAGGCTACTCTCATCACCCCCACCCCTGCTCTCCACAGCAGTGTTCCCTGAATGAGCTGCCATTATTCTTTGAGTACAAGGGGTCATACTCATACAGCCTATCACCACAGGACTGCAGCAACTATATTGTTCAATATTTCTAGGACATTTATCACAGCCATGCTAAGTTATCATATGCTACTGTTTACTATGCACCCATTGGTTTGTCCACTGGAGCATTCATTCAATTTGAACTAATGTATTCAAAATAAGTAGAAATCGCAGCGACTTCCCGGTGTGCTACTGTATGTATCATTAAGTGCTGAAAGAACATGGCTCTCTGTCACTTGAGATAATAAGGTGCATGTTCATATATTAAATGAAATAAAGGACCTTAGATATTCATCTACGTAAGCAACCGTTGCAATTACCACATCTAAATTCAAAGCGGTTAAGCTAGGATCAACTCTACAGACCTCAATTATAATCATTACATTGACTTAGCACTACTGTTAAGCAATACCATAAAATAACAGCTTCAAACTCATTTTGATGCTAAACTGACTTACAATATGCAGAAAGGAGTCTATGACATTGATTGTACGTTCCCAGAACGCTTAGTATGCAACATTGAAGTCATGGGTAGGAGGCTAGGAGCATGACCATTTTCCTTGTTTAGAGATGAATTGATAAAATTGTCAAAAAGTGTAATTTCTACACTGTTACTTTAAGACAACTACATGAACTACATGACTCCATTAGCATAAACAATAAAATAGATAAATGACATACCGATAATATTTTCCAACAATGATATAAGATTACCAAATTCACACAGTTCATGCAAGGAAACACATCTCTAAGTTCTTTATTAGGATTCCAGATAAAGGATACACTGTCTCCCAAAGCATCATGCTGAGTCCTGAGTGTTATATGTGCTAAGTTTGTATTAATGTGTGCGTAATGAGAGTGTGTTTGCATTTAATTTCAGCTGAAGCGAAACACAGTAGTGATGCATAGCTATGCTTCCACAGTGATGTAAACAACATGTAGTTTGGATTGCGTTCGGATTTCATTGCACACTGAAGAGACTGTTCAGTTCATTAAAGAAGAATGTTATGAAATATGCATGCTAGATTTGGTCAAAGCTTGGTCCATCCCTTCTCCAATAAACAGTTAATATCATAGACCCTTGGAGCATGTTGAAAGACACCAATAGTGCTTCTGGACATAAAATTACATACCACACAGAGACGTGCTATAGCTTAACCACGAGGAGATCAAGGAGACATCAAGTAGAAGTGAGAGTATAAGTGACAAGAGACAAGGAAGGATGTCACTTGAATTGAACTTATAGAGCCATTGTGTCAATCATCACCTCAGAGCACATTCAGAGAGAGTCGGAATATTGCAAACTGTGAGAATTGTGCGTACACAGCCAAAAAAAAAAGAAAAACAGTTTTATATATATATATATATATATATATATATATATATATATATATATATATATAAAGGCAATATTGGCACTTTGGTCACCTCTTTAGACCAGTATAGAGATCCTCCAGTTTTTACTAAGGTTTGGAATGTAACAGAATGATCCGGACATAGAAACGTAGCAGTGTGAAAGGATCCCCACCCCCTCCTCTTAATCTCCTGGGGTTTTGGTACTCATTTAGAAAGCCTCCATGGCTTCCTCTGTCATTCCATTTGTTATCAATTCATATCGTTCCTCCATTACACAAAGTGCTCCATACAATGTTTGGTTAATCAAGAGTAAGGCAATAACTGTAAACTGCTTTGAAAGTGCATTGTGTTTATGTAACTAGCCATTGCATGGCATTTAAAGCTGCACTGCCTGGCTGATCCCTTGCATATCCCATGCACAGATAATGACACACTTTGCTTTGTCACTTCCAGACTGATTGTTGAAGCTCTCAGTACGTACCATCCTTACAAGTCACCCTGCGAACTGAGTGGGTCTAACCACATAGCTATGGCAGACTTTTTAATCTCCCTTTGCAGAAGCAGCACTTGAAAATCATGACTGTTAATATCCTGTGAATAGTCTCTAATGCACAGTCTGCACTGATATACAACATAAGAGTAGCAGTGTAAAACTAGAAGACACCAAAACGCGTCCCAGCACCTATGATAAGAGATGACAGCATTAAATGTAATGTGACAGTACCAGCTCATGTGAGATGACAGCAGTTCCCTCATTCACCCTACAAAAAAATAAATACAGCTCTGCATACTACATTTTATCACACTACAAACCCACTGTTAAACCCCTCTACCACAGTCCCACATCCCATTCAAGTTAAGGCCACGAAATAGAAGCTATTCCTAAAACTGGAGAATGTCTCCAATGACAAAATTGGCAAAGTCTGATGAATAAGGCAGTTGAAATAGCTTTCCAGTTGTCCAGAGAGACGAGGTGTATTTGTGCAGCTCCAGTGACCATGAGGGGTCAATGTCCTCTGGCTTCAGGTGCGTGAGTCGTCAGATGACCTCCGACCCATGACGTGCTAGGGCAAGAGGCAGCGTTGTTCCGCATGGCCCTCGAATGTGATGTCTGTAAACAGCCAATTGTGACAAGGACTAACAGTAAGGTTTTGCCAATGGTCATTGTGCTAAATGTACAACACACAAGTCTATCAAGATCTCTGCAAATATCATTTACAACTACATTTTACAAATGCTATTGGATTGATTTCCTTGTATGGAAATGTTTGTAATGCGTTTGGAATGTTTGTTGTTAGGCTGTTAAAAGTGAAATTTCTCTGCTAACCAGTGACCCGTTTGCTGTATTAGAGATTGATGTTAATACTTGACTGAAATTTGGCCTATATCAAAACCAGTAATAGCCATTAGAATAATCTAAATTCAGCCCCTTTTTTCAATATCACATGTTTACAAGATAATACACAATGTTTTAATGTTCCACTTATGTTTTCTGCTATTAAATCAAGTTGTATTGATATGCTGTGTTGAGGAGGTATCTACCAGTATAAAAAATGTTTGGGAAAGTACCAGGGGAAGTTGGTTGTAAGTTTGATGTAAGTTTGAAAGTACCAAGGGACAGTTTGTTGTAAGTTTGAAAGTACCAAGGGACAGTTTGTTGATAATATGAGCCTGTGGGCAGGAGTGTGACCACTATATTTTTTCCTTGTGTTTAATACTATCAGCTATGGTCATTCTACTGATGTAGCCATATGACCTACTGATCACTTGCTACATGAACAGAGTGTAGAAAGAACTCCACCTCGGGGGGGGCAGATAACTCACGTGAAGTAGGTGGTTTTGGGGGTGATGTTGGTGTTGAATTCAACCACGGGAATTCTCCGTGATGCCACCTGTGGGCCAAACATCGCCGCCGGGTACACCACTGAGGACGTGCCCACCTGAGCAGAAGGCAAAGAACCGCTGACAATTACTACACACCTTCACAGTCACACCATCAGATATTTCACACCAAAACTATCTTTCACAGCCCTTGACCCTGTGGAATTTTTGTACGAACCAAACAATTTAATACCATATATGTGCCATACAATTTAACATACCTTATTTTTATTTGCTGCTATTATTTTATATTAATTACAGTGCATGAAAATTGCAAAGGCCAACTCTCTCTGTGTCTCTCCATTCTACAAGAATACAGTATAAGGCAGATTCCATCCAACTTTCTATCCATTCATCTTCCTCAAACCATTCACTCATCCACCCATTAAACTATCTATCAATATCCATTAAACAATCTGCCTATCAACATCCATTAAACTATCTACATTCAACTTTTAAACTATCTACTTGTCTCAGGCTTTAAGCATACAATCGGGCTCTCTTAAGACTACAGATCCTGTTCAACTGTTTCCTTTGCCCACTACTGTTTCAAAACAACAGTTCTCAGTACAATAATTCCCTATTAAACAATTTAAACTATCCAACTATTTAACTGTTCAGCCATTCCAACTCTCAGTTGTCATCAACTATAACTTGTGCCAACTGTTTCCTCTGCCCACAACTGTTTCAAAATAAAAGTCCTCACTACAATAATTCACTATTAAATAATTTAACTGTTTAAACTATCCAACTGCTTAACTGTACTGCTGGGGATGGGCATTGTTAAGAAATTATCGATATAGATGCCATTGTCTGCTTATCGATGCGATTCCTTATCGATTCCGGTTCCATTTGCTGAACACTTATAGGATGGCTTTGAGAGTTGTTGGCTTTGAATGTCTAATTAAAGTGGTTTTAGAGAATGAATACCAAGTGTGCAATATCAATACAGAAGCTGAATGCTTTAAAATGTTCTAAATTTTGCATACTGTGACGTCGTGCTGCGACGTGGGAATGGACGGAACGGAACGTTCGGAATCTTTAGTGAAATCGTTAACGTGTGTACGATTCCGATCGGAACATTTGGAACCGGTTCCAAACCAGAACCTGGAACCGATTCCTAAGCCTTCTGCTATTCCAACTGTCAGTTGTCATCAACTATGACTCCCGCCAACCGTTTCCTCTGCCCACAAATGTTTCCAAATAAAAGTTTGTTTTGCATTTTATGTTAATATATGTTTTGCATTTTTATGCACTGATAATTCCTCGGATTACATTTTCTAGTTGATTAATGTACTATGTACAATCAGTGACCATGTCCATTTGTAAACACACTGGGTCTATCAGTTTCATATTCACTAGCGATCTGTGCTTGGCCATGCACTACCTCTCTACTAGTGCCCACTCATCCTGTGTTTGCCTGCAGGGGTGCTTAACCCGGGTCATGCTGTGCATGCAGAGAGAGTGTTTGAGTGTGTGTGTGTGTGTGTGTGTGTGTGTGTGTGTGTGTGTAAGACTCACCACCAGGCAGAGGTCACACATGTCTAGCTCCTTCTCCACCTGCGTCAGAACATTGGAGTCCAGGGTCTCTCCAAACCAGACCACATCAGGTCGCAGCAGACCATTGCAGCCACTGTCCTCGCACCTGCCTCGCCACAGGACAGAATCAGTCACACGCTGTACAGTAGTCCCCACTCGCCCACAGGACAGAATCAGTCACACGGTGTTCAGTAGTCCCCACTCGCCCACAGGACAGAATCAGTCACACACACACAAACACAACAGTAGTCCTCTCTCCCTCACATAACACTCAGATCTGGCTTCTCCACTGAACAAACCTATCAGGTGGATGATGCTTTGTGCACCCTTCTGTTTAGAAGGGATTCAGGTTAAATGTTCATCAAATTCTTACTTCCCCGAATGTTTGTTCAAGACTATGTAAATCCCATTTTAGGGCAGATTATTTAGCCAGTTGGTAAACATCACATAACACATTTTTTTAATGAGGGCTGTGGTTTGATATGAGCACTCTGCCTTGCTGTAGCTGCAGGTGGCGCTTTAATAAACCACACACGTTCTGAGAAACCCTCCCACTGCGGCCATTACATTCACTTTAAAGGATAAACAGTGTGGAATATGACTGCTCTTTAAACTGACCCCCTCCCAGCTAAACACAGCATTCACAAAACGGTGCCATCTTGTGGACTTATACGGTACTGCATGTTCCCCTTTAACTTGTGAAGCAGCATTCCTTCTGTACAATGCACAGACAAAAAAAAAACATCTTCATTGTCCTTAGAGAACAACATGACACATCAGGAGCTAAGAAAATGTTCTTCGATCACTCATGTATGGACTGGCTTATGTACCTGGGCAAATCATTGACAGGAATGCGGGCATCACTGGTTACTGGGTCAGGTGCACTGGGGTTTCAATACAAACATAAAACAAACAAACAAACAAAATAAATAAATAAACGAGACACATCAAGAAATGACCAGTGTTGTTGATGCATATGTGGTGTATCGAGTGAGTGAGGTGCTGTTGCAGTGTACCCTTTGCCCAGCAGCGCCGGACAGATGGGGCTCTTGTGATTGGCTTTTATACTTCCACAGCTGATACAGCGGGTCTTGAACAAATTACCTGAATTAGAACAAGAGAGAAGAGACATGGTGTCAACTCTCTTTAGTTTGAGCCTTATCTCTGCATGCCATTTATGAAAGAATCAGTATCAAAATCAAGACAACCCCCATATAGATACATTTTGGAATATTATGTGCTAGAAATTTCACTGGAAAGAATGTCACAGCAGTCACAACATTACACACCTTCCTGATGATATTCATGTTAATGAATGCAGTACAATAATTAGCATGTTTTATCAGCGTGTTGATTGCACTGTGATTCTCAGTGCACCTCGGGGTGTGTCGGGGGGGGGGGGGGGGGGGGGGGGTTGTACTGTAATGTATTCAGCACAGTTTGGAGAAGGCTAAGTCGAGAGGAAAGAAGTAGCACAAAGCAAGACCACACCACCATGCTTTACATAATCTCGCCGTTAAAAATAATTTGTGTTACAAAATGTTGACAAGAATAATTACATAGTCTTATACAAACTGGTGGTAACACAGTAAGGACAGGCAGCGTTTTAATGCTACTATGATCATGCCAATGCTGATGATATTGTTGTGGGATCACCTGACTGAGGAAGTGTATAGTTTAGTGGGTGAAAGGTGACAAAAGTCATTATGACAAAGAGCCAAAAAAAGTTTGTTTAAAAGGGAAGGGTTTTAAAATGAATACAGGAAAAGAAAAACAACTCTAACGTTTCTACTTCTTTTTCAGCCAGGCTAACAATGGGCTTCCTCTTAGCATCCATACCATGGATCTCTAGCACGTGTTTGGAGCCAGCTCTGGTGTGGAGTTCGTCGATGTTCTGGGTGATGACCACCACGGAGCGGCCCTGCTTGCTGAGGCGCGCCTCGCACTCGGCGATGGCGTAGTGTGCCGGGTTGGGGATCTTGCTCAGGGCCACCTCGCGCCGGTGATGGTAGAACTCCCAGACGCGGGACGGGTCCCTAGAGAAGGCCTCTGGAGTGGCCAGGTCCTGAGAGAGAGGGAGAGAAGGCACAAGGCCCATCAAGATGAAGGGTCAAGAGCGATAGAAAAAAAGGGCTGGGTCCAGAACAGAACTGTGAGGGCCTGCTAGAGATGGTGCCAAGGGATGAAGAGGATGTGCAATCCTGATATGAAAGATCACCTCCAACTGTAATTAATACATTCTCTTTTATTACTGCCATTTGGTGCAGCAGGGGCAGCCGTGGCCTACTGGTTAGCCCTTCGGACTTGTAACTGGAGGGTTGCCAGTTCATACCCCGACCAGTAGGAACGGCTGAAGTGGCCTTGAGCAAGGCACCTAACCCCTCACTGCTCCCCGAGCGTCGCTGTGACAGGCAGCTCACTGCGTCGGGATTAGTGTCTGCTTCACCTCACTGTGTGCTGAGTGTGTTTCACTAATTTGGGATAAATGCAGAGAGCAAATTTCCCTCACAGGATCAAAAGAGTATATATACATACTAAACCAGTGTTTCCCATACATTGACTTATTTGTGGCGGCCCACCACACTATCAACATTGACCACCACACAATGATTTTCCAGGTTGTACTAAATTGTGCTTAAATCTGGTTAGCATCATAACCACGCTGCGCTAATTTGTTAAAAACTGCTGCATTCAAGTTAATTCTACAAACCTACCACCACAAGTATAATTTAATTCTGTGGGAAACACTGTATACTTATATATAATACAAGAAAGACATATATACAGTTAGTAAGAAATTAATCTCATTGTGTGTGTGGCTTCAAAAGGAGCCAAATTAGACTTCTGACTTTCCCATAACATTACATTGCACACACAACACATTCAAACAGCAGTGATATTCATATTGACACTATGAAAGTAACAGTTTCATTTAAAACTGGTGCAGAGATGCTTGGAAACATTACTGAGGGGGTTCAACAGAGCAGGGGATGGGGTGGTGGGGGGGTGATGACAGCAAGACACCTGCAGCATCTCTGATCTCTGCTCTCGCAAATGGAAGCATCTGCACAGCTGCGGGTGTCTAACAGCATTGACTTGGGATGGATGGATAAGCCTGGTGTTGCACAAGTTGTTATTGCAAGCTCATGGATCATTGATGGGATCAGCGCGGAGGAAAATAACCACACAGCCTTACTCAACACTGACACACAGATAAAACATAAACTTTGACCAATCCACTGACGACAAAACAAGACCTTTGATGGTGGTCTGACATCCTTCATGTATGATGAGTTGAAGAAAATGTCTTGCCCTAGTCAATATTTACCCCCAGTCACAGTCAAGGTCACTTCATAACTGGTGAGGCTTTCACGAGTAATAAATGTCAAGATTTCAGCTGGTTAAAACAAAAGCCAAACTATCAAATTGTCTGAGCAGCATTTTAAATCACTTCGCTATTTAACATCTGGGCCTGTATTCACAATGCATTTCATCTTACTGCTAAAAGTACTCCTAAATCACACTAAGAGTTTTCTCGTACTGTAAATGTTATTCAAAATCACTAGGCTTTTGAGACCAACTTTTAGTATGGAAAATGTCATCTCCTTAGATTATCATGCACGAGCTTGCTTGCAGTGACCACTGTGATTGGCTGATGAGTGACAGCCTGTAGCCTGGTGATTAGACACGTGCTACATGAGAACCCCAAAGGACAGAGATAAATAGACAGAAATGACAGGCTACTAATTGATTGACACAGCATCTTTGCAATGTATTAAATTGATCTGTGTGAAGACATGTCTGCATACATAGAAAGTAATTCAATTTGATTTACAATAAATCCTTACATTTAGTTTACATTTCGAAAAACGAAAGGAAAGGCCAGCGTTATTGCATCCTTTACAAACTGCAATTATTCCTTCACCAATGCACCACCTGATACCAGCAACATAACTAATGGTCATTGGGCCTTTTTCATAACTACACCCCCGCCAAAGACAAAGAAAAAATAAATCAAACGTGTCAGACAGGGGGGGTGGTGTGTAGGAACAACTGTCTGATAGTTCGGGCATGTCCATCTTCTCACCTGTGCTTTCCATTTCCGCCAGAGGCCCCCAGCACCCCTGAAGGTGGGAATACCACTTTCGGCACTGACACCTGCCCCTGTGATGATGGCGATGTGCTTGGCCTTAGAGAACACCTCCCGGAACTTGGCCATGTCTGCAAGACCAAAATGAGAGGTTTAGAATGGCCTCTTGTTGTTGTTGTTGTTGTGGTAGTCTGGATTTTGGCTAAGCAATCTTGTGTATTCAATTATATTATAATTGATATAATAATTAATATAGTATAATTATATTAAGGCTTTTTGTTCAGATTTTTTTATTCAGATAGGACAGTGAAAAGTGACAGTAAGCAAGTGGGAGAGAGAGAGAGATGGGGTGGTATCAGGAAATGACCATGGGTCAAACCAGAGTCCCCTAGGGCATTTGGACCCGAATGTGGTATGGACAGTGCAGCCACTTGCACAACAGCTTCCAAAGTATTCGGTAATCTTTGGATTTTTGAAACAGACATTCCAAATGCCACCAGCAATCACAAAATGTTGTGACATCTACCTAATACTTTACCAAAGATAAAGAACATAGTGATAGCCTGATAGTGATTTTGACATCAATTAGGGTAATGATGAAACCATGGGCAAAGTCTCTATCTAATCCCAGCCCAAAGTATGGTTACTGTACAGGCCAACAATAGCCAACATGGAAATCATCCCATTGATAGCTAAACCCTGCATGTTCCATCACATGTGAGAAAAGGGCTATGCACCTCATCCATTCAATTCCATTCCATAGAGCTTTCATGTCATGACAAAAATACACTTTGTATTGCCAAAGAATTTCTACTTAAGTGACAAGATAACCTCTAGTACTGTAGGAAATAGATGGACACCTGAATTGTACCGCACCATCTCAACCAAAGGCCTTGAGGAAGGTGGACGGGCCCTGACTGCATCACTCAACCGAGGAGCTAGGGACCTGGAGGCAAGGTGGCAAAGGAGCATTTGAGATGATTCCAAGCTGCTGAAATCAAACAAATAATGAAGCATTCAGTTTATTTTTCAAACAGATCCACTGTGTTTAAACAGATTTCTTATTAAACCTGTTTATTAGCACCTCAATATCCATTCATTCAATTTCACATCATTTTTACTCCAACAGTGCGGCAGATAATACACGTCAAAAGCACTAGACCAGGGGTCGGCAACCTTTTCTCTTAAAAGGGCCACTAGACCAGAAATAAAAAATAAATCTGTTTGGGCCCGCCAATATATCGGAGGCATTTTAAAGAAATCAGTTTAAACATCTATCTTTATTAGCCTTAGGCATATGGCATTACTCATCATACTCTACATATGCTGTACAGTATAATATTTTCACAAACTGTTAATGTGTTAGGACAGCTTGAAACTTAACGACTATATGAAATTGTTAGAAATATTGTATCACTTCCATTTTTAGAGAACGCCAGGGAGCCACTAGAGAGGAGCTAAAGGGCTGCATGTGGCCCTTGGGCCGCAGCTGCCTTCCCCTGCACTAGACACTGGTACATATCAGCTAAATTCAATAAATCGGTATTTTGTATCGGAGGTTACAGTGTAGGCCTACAGCGCAATGCTATTCTTTGTCATGATTATTTTGACATTCACTTCCACTGGAACTACATGAGCTGTTTGCTAAAGATAAGTTACTGGCGCCAGCATTTCCCGTTTCATTTACAGAGTAAACTAAAATGTTATAAGGCCGGCTCTTATTTCGTGATTGTGGTATGGCAGGGCGATTATAAAACGCCTTTGGGAGTATGGTTGGTGCCTTACATCATTTTAGCATGATTCTCTAAAGTAACACAGTCGGCCGTAAACTCGTCATGGGGATGTCTCAACAGGTTAGCCATATGCCCATTGACAATGCGTGCAAGATTAGGTAACTTGTCAAAACAATTACATTGGGAAGAAAAAATGCAAAGTACGCAATGCAAGCAGCACGCTGTAGTTGTTCCGTCTCACTGTTCGAGGTTAACACTTTAGCTAGCTATCGTTAGCTGTAACGTCAAAACTGACGGTGAACTAGGCTACCACCACCACCACGGAAGAAAATAATCCTCCAAGATGAACTAAACCTGGTAGTAGCCGCCTACTACACTATAAACTGCACTAACACATGCTATGTCATTTTTTTAGCTGTTATCAACGGCAAACATTTCCCACTTAGGTACACTTACCTTCCCTATTAGATGTTCCTTAATTAGATCTACAGAGCCTCAGTTTGAAAACTTTATAAGCCAGTCAGTAAATGTGTGTTTACTGTATTTTATCTTGGAATGCCGTAAACATGGTAATCATGTCGTGAATCGTTGTATTCTGATACAAGTGAAGTTTAGAATGAAATAGCAAATGCTGAGTGGGCCACCTGCTGGTCAGTAGTGAGTATCGCAAAGGAAACCATGCAGTGAATTATTGTTCTGTGCGTGTTCATGGTCGTCACTGATACAATCAATAGTAAGTAGGCCTAAGTAAGTACATTTTATTTATAAAGCACATTTAAACTGACCAAAGTGCTGTACAGTGGATAACTAAAGATAAAGACTAAGACAAATAATACAGAAAAACACACTGGACCAATAGTCATAAAAACATAAATAAAAAGAAACCTTCAATATCAGGGCACACAACACAGAAATACATAGGATGAGCAGGAGTACAGGGTGAGGGAACATAGAAGGCCAGGGAGTAAAGGTGGGGTTTTCGCCTGGATTTAAAGGCAGAAATGAAGGAGGCGGATCTAATATCCAAGGGGAGCTGGTTCCACAAATGTGCAGCAACTGCAAAAGCTCTATCACCCCTTTGTTTGAGCTGTGAGTGCGGCACATGCAGAAGCTCTTTATTTGAGGATCTCAGGGACCTTTCAACTGAGTAGGGCTGTACAAGGTTGGTGATGTAAATACTTGTTAACAGGACAAATGTTAAGTTATGGGTTACTCTAACTTTTAACATGCGTGAGTAATAGCCTCATTAACCTCCTTTATCATAGCATAGCTTACAACCGTGGTTTGCGTTAGGTAGGCTACCTGTCCTCTGTCTGACAGAGAAGGTGCAAGCCTACAAAATCTTGCAACATTTATCCACGAGGTGGCGATATTTTGACTTAGCCCCGACTGAACCTAAACCATAACTTCTAATTTACTCAATACTCAAATACCCATGACAAGTCTTAAAAAGCATGAGATCAGCAAGATACCTTGAATTTCCCCTTGGGATCAATAAAGTATCAATAAGTATCAATAAGTATCAATATCTATCTATCTATCTATCTATCTATCTATCTATCTATCTATCTATCAGCTTTCTACAATCACACTTTATTCAGGCCTATAAAGTTAAAAGGGGCCAAAAAAGGGGCCAGGCTAGGTCCTAACCACACCAAAACAACCTGACATAGAAGCACCTGCTTTCCTACTGTTATATCACCCCATCAGTTATCATTATTCTGGCTTCTTTATACAGTCATTACATGCTGCTTCACATCTGCATTATGGTATTGCACTTCATACTGCATTTGACATGTTTATTGTGTCCTGTCTGTATGTCTGTGTGTATATTGTCTATATGCCAATGTTACCAGAGTGAAACCAACAGCCTGAACCAAATTCCTTGTACTACTTGACAAGATAAAATGTGATTCTGATCGTGGTTAATCGAAGACAACTCTCAAAGGCATTCTGACAGCATGGCAGGTTGTCACAGGCTTGTATGGACACGAAGCAGACATTACGGGTGAACAAGATGCTAACACATTGGGGCATAAATCATAATCTCTGTAAATCATCTGTAATTGTTAACAAAAAATACATAAAAACATTTATTTATTTACGATACATCTATATGCTTCTTTAAAGGAGACCACAAGACATTCCGAAATAGAACTCACACATTATGAACACTGCATCACCCTAGCTGCACCTGAGGCAGCATAGCAGGGATCATTGCACACATTTAGAGTACATATATGTCCTGGTGATAACTCACTATATATCCATACACAGTTCTAAATAGCTTGGAGACACGTACCCTAACCTCTCCGACCTCCTCATTCGCCACACTCCTGCCTGCCGCCTCAGGTCTGTTGATGCAAGCACACTGAAGATCATCAGGACTAAGCTCCGGACCTACAGTAGGGCGACAGGGTCTTCTCAGCTGCTGCACCCTCCCTCTGGAACGCCCTCCCCGACCACATCAAACAGTCAAATACACCATCCTTCAAACAGGCCTTCAGAACTCTTCGAACTTGCCTTTTCCTGTTAATGGACTTTCCCAGCTTCTCCTTTTTTTCATTGCTCACCTCTCTTTTGTTTTCTGCGTTGTTCATGTACTTGTGTGTTTTTTTTCTCGGTTATTGTAACCTTGTCCATGTACCTTGTCTGTTTGTATGTACCTATGTAAAAACGTCAAAGTGTCTTTGAGTGTAGAAAAGTACTATACAAAATAAATGTGTTATTATTATATTTTGTCAAGTGGCATAAATTGATCTTAAGTGTCACCATCTTAATCCTGAAGAGAATGTCTTTCAGTCTGGTATGGAGTTGAGAGTGCTCTGGAAGTGTTTCCAAGGCCAATGGCGAGTCTCTTGTGATGCCAGCCCCCATGCCAGCCACAGGATCCTGGCTCACAGGCAAGGAGGCACCAGTAGCTGCAGGATCTTGAGCTAGCCATCCGCAGTCTGGCACCGGTACTTGGAGATGGCTGCTTGTTGCTCTGGAAAGACCCACTCATTGGCTGGAGAGCAATTTCGCTGGTCTGGACGATTGGAGAGGCTTGCTCACTGCTCTCGCCAGTTGGGGAGTGCTACTTCTGGACAACTGGAGACACCTGTTCTTGCTGCTCTGGATGACTGGTGAGGGCTTTTGACACATTCAGACAAGGCAGCTTGCAGGACAGCCACCACAGGAACAGCAGTGCTCTTTTCTTTATTGGGCTGAAGAGGCTGGTACTATTCTGCTTCACATGGCTGTTTAGACATGTCTGCATGACCATTTAAATGGCTAGTTCAGTGATGAGAAATCTTGAGGAGTCTCAAGTCACAAAGCCATCTGAACCCCTCCAGATCTTTGAAATTCATTAGCCAGGCAAGGGATGTGGGATCAATGTACAGCAGGAAATGTCTTCCATCGAGGTAGAAATGGCAGATGCTCAGGATCGCCGGCAACAGCTCTCTTCAACCGTCACAGTAATTTTGTTCAGGGCAGCTGATTGAGCAGCTAAAGTAGGCGACTACTTGTTCACTGTAACCTACCTTCTGGGAGAGCACTGTAAGGAGTCCTAATGTTTCTATACTGATCAAACTCCTGATCATGTGAACTGTTGATTAATTACTCTACCACATGATGGTATGACCTCATGGTGGGCCCATTGTCACATATGGCTGCTACAACAACTTTTGATTATATCTATAACCTTTGCCTTTTTCACAGGAGAAACTAACTAGGAAGTAGGAAATGTAATTATGACCGCCGCGCAGCAAAGCGGTGGTCATATAGGTTTAGTCAGATTTTTTCTTTTCCGCATGTCCAAATTTCCGTCAAGGATTCCCGGGACACTGAAAGACCGGGGTATATGAAACTTGGTGGGCATGTAACCCCATATGGATAGCATGGAACCATCGTTTTTCGTTTTGATCTGTAGCCCCCCCGCTGTACTGGACCCCCCGAAAGGAGGGTAGGGCAGACACAGTTTTCTGTGAATATCTTGAGAACTGTAGGGCCTAGGATGACCAATTTTTTCCGTATGTTTGCCTCCAGGGGTCATGTTAACCCATTCCATGTGCACACATGTACATAAACAGATACACACGCACACACATACATTCACAGTAATCATACGTATGACACATACTCACACAGTAGACATATGTACGCATGCATGCACATGCACAAACACACATACGCAGGCAAACACACAAGCACGCACACACACACACACACCCACACACATAAACATAAACGTGTACACGCACACATGCACACAATTCAAGAATTTTTCAGAACTATGAACAGGCAAGATGGGGGGTGGGGTTGTATAAAATGAATTTTACATGTGAAATCTATGAACTAATCATGTTTTGGTACTTGTCTAGCAGATACCAGTGAGAATTGAGTGTGGATAATGCAATTTAGTAAGACAGTTAGAATCATATAGGCCTTTCAGCGTGATTTATTTTTGTGGAAAAAATGTGCTGGACTGGGCGGCGGTCATATTTTGTACCACTCTGCGGTACATCTAGTTCATTTAGATGTACCTTCTATAATGTATTGGATGAATAGCTTGTATCTGACAAATAAATTGTTATGCTTTGACCCGCATAGTTTTCTAGAATTTCTTTAGATATCCCTCAATGTTTAAGATGTGCCAGGGGGAACGGCTAGGATTAGTCCCTAGGGCCGTGGGGGCTAAATCAGTGAAAGTAGGCATGCTACCAGGAGAACTGGCCATCGTATTGTACTGTGGTGGGTCACTGATTTTATTAGTAGTCTGGAATTAGACAGCTAACCTTAGCACACCCTGAACCCTCTGTAGCTTCGGTAAGATGTTCTGTCCAGATGAGTATAGTGGTCCAGGCCAGCACTATAGCCTCTGACCAACTTTCACACTAGGATCATTACTCAGTAAATGGTGCCTCCCGAATTAATCGGCCGAGGAGGGCCTTGCACACTATTCTTGGGGAAGTTGAGTCTAATTAAATAGCTAGAAGGCATTCTTGTAACAGTATTGTGGGTAGGCCTACATCGGCCTACTATGGATAGTAATATTACTTTGACTGAAACTTCTCCATATCTAGCGGGGTCAGATTCATTAGGTTAACAGGGGTTCTATAATCAATTGTTATTTCCAACAGCGCGCGGAAGCTTCACGATTTCCTTCGACCACTCCCAGTTCCCTCATTGGTCCTGACGAGTGACGTCTTACAGCACTAACCAGAGCCCAACATCCCTGGAAACTGTGTGGTGGCCATAGCAACTCGGGGTAAGGGGGTACCACCACAGCAGCCACAGCCAGTGTAGCCCAAAACTGGTCAAATGCAGTGGTGCAGTGCGTAGTCCTCTCCCCAAGGGAATGGCTCGCTATCTGCGTTAGTCAATGCAGCAGCAGGATGGCGGTCGTGGCAAAATCTTTGACAAACCGTCTGTAATAAGACACCAGCGCCAAGAAACTATAGCTACATGTATGTAGTTTCTTCCACCTCTGACAGGACACTGGCAATGGTTGGCAACACAGGCAGTCTCTGGACTTTGAATGGCATAGAGATGGTGGTGGTATATGTGTGTGAGTGTGTCTGTTGTGACGCCCCACCTCTACCGTGCTGGGTCTGCCTCTTTCTCCCTTGCTGGCTATGATATTGTTTGTGGCTTGATCTTGTCTGTTCCTGTCTTGGCCTGTAGGAGGAGCTGTGGAGGTTCTAACGAGTGGCTAATTGATGGACTAATAGACCTCTGAAGTTCGCCTACAAAAAAGCTGCCATCTTTGACATCCGGTATCTGGCGATTTTTCCTATGGGAAAATAACATGGAGATTTTGAATGATCACACCTGTTAAACTCTCGCGGGGATGAAAAAGTCTGAAATGTAGACATTTTCCTGAACACACTTTTGTCCTCTGCCTTCGAGTGGATACTGTGATCTCCGGAAAGCGGCACACTTAGATTTTTGGAATGCAACTTGCCATAGGTAGTTAGGTTCAATTAACAACCGGATCTCCTTATATGGGCAAAGATGGCCGTTTTGGTTCATTTTTGTAGGCGAACTTCAGAGGTCTATTGGAGATTGCATAAAATCAGTGCTCTCCAGTTGGTTCTGTCTCTCTTGCACCACACTCATGAACACACTCTCGGCAGGGCTGGCTGCAGCTCTGCGCCTTTACTTTTTGCACTACATACCCATATGCTGACATATGGCACTTTGCTTTGCCTTGCACATACTGACTTTGTAAATATCTCATTTAATAAATATACTTTCGTTTAAACCACTTTGGTGTGGTCTCCCCTTCATGTCGTGCTTACTCCGAGCCAAGTGGTTTCAACACTGTGTAGAAAGCCCCTACATGGGCAGTGGATAAATTTCAACAATGCAGGCCTCCTGGATGTTGGCCAGTCAGAATGGATGCTGGACTGCTTTACTCGCAACAAGCACTTATTGGATGGGTCTTTTCTTTCTTTCACCATGGCTATCTCCTGTCACCGTGGAGATGACCTGGTGGTCTTGACTTCTTGGTACCTGGGAGGCGTTATTTGAGGATGACAGTCCTCCCATTGGGTCACTGTGTTTTAAAGGTGCTCTAAGCGATGGTACATGTTTTTTAGGCTAAACCATTTTATGTCACTTACTGCAAACAACACCTAACCAACCGCTAGCTGTCTGTGTCCTGAATACACTGTAAAAAAACACGATCTCTGTGGACAGCCCAGGCTCCAAAAACAAAACCAACCTGGGCAAACTTATCCGATAAAAACATAACAAACCGTTCCAGCAAATCACAGACGAGATGCGCGTTTAGGAGAGATTAAATTGCACGGGAGCAGCACGGGAGGGAGGAGGAGGAAGTAGAGAGCTAGCTCTCTGTTTTGTTTGAAAGTCAACAGAAGTGACTTTACCCACCATCGCTTAGAGCACCTTTAATGTGGGCTGAGGAGTGGGTTTATGGGTCACTGATTCTGGGCAGTAGTGTGCCACATGTGCAGCCTGTCCACAAGGGTAGGGGTTGCATCTAGTCTTGCAGCTCCCAGAACTCTGGTTTAGAGCACTGTGGGATGCGTGTTGATGACATGCTTCGCCTGCCCATCCACAACCAGACAGGTGGGAGAGTTTTGGGCAGGTGTCTTTCAGTCGCTTTTGCCACAAACCGCAGATGAATGCCTGAAGTGTGAGTTTCTTTAATTGGTTGTAGCTGAACCTGGGGTTGTCCCAATGAGTGTGGAGCCACAAATGCCCCCAAACTTTTTCTCTCACACCTGCGTTGAGTCGGGAGATTATCTAGGGCATCGTCTGCAAACACCAAGCAACCTAATTGGTGATTGTGGGCCAACTTACTTGTTCTCCTGGTGGCAGATCGATCAGCACCGAGAGGGCCTTTTCAGAGTGAGTGCCACTTGGACACAGGTTTCTTCTACTGACCATTGAGGTTCGCTGCCAGCTGCACTTGGACAAGGCAAGATTAGTAGCAGGCCTTCGCCATTAAATGCAGTAGCTTTGTGGCTGTTTGCTTTGGCATCTCCACTGTCATCAAACTGGTGACTCGCTGGTCGAAGTAGTTTCTCACCGAATGAGCATTCCTCCAGGCTAGTGCAGCCTTGCAGGTGTGTCCAGTCCTCAGTTTGACTCCAATGCAGGTGGTACGTTACTCTATTCCTGTGCTGGTTATGGGACTGACTGACACACCCAGGAAAACGTCACTGGGCTCTAACTGGGCAAATCACTAAACATTTTTTATATAGCCTAGAATAGAGTGATAAACCACTCCTTCACTCACATTGCAAATTAATTCACACAACAAGGAACACAGCACAAGCTAAAATAATCTGTATTTTGGTGTAGGAATTAGGAGTTGGCCCACATGTTTGAAATATGCAGAGGAAAACAAGTTTGTGCTATGGCCCATATAATGCATTTTTGTATTTTACAGAGATATTGTGCTTCCAGAAAACTCAACACTTGATACATTGTGACACTGAATAGGGCTATGGCATACAGGCTTTGAAATCAAAATGAATGTGTCTGCTATTTTATGTGAAAATCTAATCTATTTTAGAAATGTTGATATCAAATGCAGTGGATCATTTTGAATGTTTGAATGTTGCCATTGAGAGGAATGAGTAATGCTTGCAGAAAGAGAGAGAGAATTTCTATATGCAAATGATCATAATTTTGAGAAGTTTTGATATTTGGGAAAGCAGTTATAACAGTGTCCATCACTTGGAGTTATTTAACAGTGTGTCCTCGGCATTCTGAAATTGCACTATTTCGGAAATGTAGCCTATAGGCTACATAGCTATAGGCCTATTATATAGCCTATAAAATGAAAAACTAGTTTGAACTATAGGAGCCATTAGACCAAAATGCCAATGACATTCCAGTTTATGACGATTCTGTTTCAGCTGGTTGCAACTTGCCGTACGAGTCCAGTATAGGCTCATTGATTGTCCTCTATTAATTTCGCGATGTTCTCATAATAAACCATTGGTTTTACCGGTGGGCGGGATTTACAATATTGAGTTTGTATTCCTCTCCATCTGACGATTATCACAGTCAGATGGAGTGGACGCAGATCTCGCCTTTTCGCCTCTGAAATCCATCTCTCCCTTCCCTCCCTCCCCTCCATTTTTCCTTTTTTTTTTTTTTATAAAATCCGTTGACAATTCTCCTGTGACCGTGGCACTGTGCTTCCCTCAGCCGGTCAGTCGTCACTGGACGCTGCTCAAATTAATGGCGGCCTCTCCGGAGGGAGACACAGATCGCCGACCGATCAGAAGAGTCCGGTCCAAGAGCGATACGCCCTACCTCGCCGAAGCTAGGATCTCTTTCAACCTGCAGACAGGTAGGGTGCTTCTGGAGTATGCATGCGCGGATTCAAATTGTATAGTATCCTGGTGACTTGGATAGCCTCTAACATAGTTGGATGTGAGGTGCCCTGTAATGAATTTGGTCCACGACGAGCAGTTTTGTTCAGGGAAATCAGTTTTGAGCAATGCAATTGTTGGGGTTGTTCTCTGCGGTGCTGGATGCTCGGGCTTCAGCTGTCTGTCTGGCTGAAACATGCAGCTTAATGTCACGGCATCTCATTTCACACCATGACTGGTATAGCCTACGTATCTCAAACACCCGTTTTTAAACAGTAGGTTTAACTTAAGCAGAGTTTTAAAACGTGTTGCTACATTCTTTCCACAGATCAAGCTGGGTGGGATAAGATGCCTGGCTATTTATTTTAGTGGAAACAATGTAGGCTATGTAGCCTATTTTACAAATAACAAATGTAAAGTTTGATTATGTCTATAGGGTAGGCTACCTAAGAGCTGTGTAGGCTACCCTCGCTGTCCAATTCTGTTAGCTACATAATAAGACAAAGTCGAAAATCACAGTGTGAGCGAGTAGTCACATGATTTTTTGGTAGCCTACATCAGATTGTTTCTGCGTTTGATATAACGGTGCATGCACAATCTTGATATTTTCGTATCAGATATGAGTTGAGGTGTAGTATAGGCTATGGCTCATTAATTGTGCAGATGTTTTACCGCACGAGGTGCATTGCATCTCTTGTTGCCATGGTGACTTGGCATAAATGTATGGCTGAGTCATTAGCCCACACTGTTAGGCACCTGCAAGTCATCGACGGAATTGAGAGGTCTTTTCATTGTGTTAACTAATCTTCTTCACCGCGTTAATCAGTAAAGGCTAGTGTTAAATGCGCGGCATCTAGATTTAAACTCAGAAACATTTTCCTTAGCGCATCTCTTGTGGCGACATGTTCATTTTATGTTGAACTGGATTAAATTGGCATGAAGAATCAACACTCTTAAAATGTCTTAAAACTCTTAAAACAGTGGGATTTAGGCTATGTTCGCGTCTGGCTACTGCTTCACCCGCACAGCAGCCTGCGTTTGTAGCCTACGTGCGTGGTAAAGTAGTGTCACACCCCCTGGGATCCACTAAATGTTCATCAGTTGTTGTCTGGCCTTAGCAGCATCATGTCCCAGGATGTTTTGACTGAATTAGCCTAGGTCTACTGCATATCTGATGTAGCCTAATGGAGCTGCCTTCTCTGCGTTGCTGTAACTCACTGTGACATTAGATAGTCCTAATTGCTCTGACATTTACCTTGTTGTGTAAGCACAACCGTATTGATTTAAATAGAGCTTTGTGTGCCAAATTTAGATAGACTGTCTGGTCACCTCAGATGCACACGTCCACCCCTCCCATCCTAACCACTCTTACCAAATAGGCTTATGCTGTATTGGTCATAGCTACTACGCCCTGTGATTGAGCACATGGAAATACAGAATAGACTGCAATGCTCATCAGTCAGTCTTGTCTATCTGTCTTCAGAGACCAACTCGTCATTGTACCGCTGTTCTTGCTAGAGTAGTATGAACAGGAAAACAGAGAGAGTTTTCTTCCCACTCATAATTGTTGTTACAGTGTGCCCCGGTGACTATTTTTCAAGGCAACCAACTTGCCATATGGAAATTTGTCTCTGCTGGTCTTTGATGATGCAATACTACTATGAGCAGCTGTAATGATGCAAGACCTAAGATCCTGCTGCATCTTGAATCTCTGATGAGAGATGGGGAGAAATCAGCAAAGTTGGCTCAGATGGAGAGGGGGGGTGAGGGTGCTGAGTTTAGCAGGTGGTGCGAGGAGAGAGGAAGATGGCCAGGTGGTTGTGTGGAAACAAGGTCACACTCTGAGAAGCCCCACTGTGACCCTGTGCTCTTCCATCAGGCCTCTTTAATGAGCCCTCCACCCTGCAGAGAGGCGCCCGCTGCGAGGACTAGATGTCGCATTAGGAACACCCAAGGTACAGTGATGTGACTCATTTGTTGCCTTGATGATTTGAGCGTTTTTTGTTGCTGTTGCTGTCTGGATCCCAACTTCATAATTCTCATACACACTCACACAGCAGGATGAAAGATTATTGTATGTCCATCAAGTCTTTATGTTTAAATGATTGTAGACTTAGTGAGTTTTCATTGTATCATTTAACATTGTGTCTAAATATGACTGTATGCTGGTCTTTACATGTTTTATTTCATACTGATACACACACACACACACACACACACACAGACACACACACACAATCTCTCTCACACATTCTCTCTCACTCTTTCTCTCTCGCTTTCTCCCTCTCTGTCTCTCTCTCTCTCTCACACACACACACACATACACACACACACACACACACACACACACACACACACACACACGTAAACACGCACACTCAAACAAATCACAACAAGTAAGCAAGTCCTGCAGGAGAGACATACTTTAAAGATACACATTCCTGCTGAGGTATGCAGAGTGAAGCACAGAGTTGGTGAGACTGTATTGATCTGGAGTCAACAAAGTGTTTGCACCAACATACACAACAGCACCTTCCTCCTGCATCGATAAAATGCTAGCCCTCTCAGTTTCTCTGGGTCTAATTCTGTACCCCCTGGATGAGATCAGGCTGTTCGGTTGGGACTGCACAACCAGACTTTTGTTAGTTGGGATGGGATGAAATATTTTGGTTTGAATAAACAAATGCTGGAATGTAAAAAGGTTCTGAATGTCAAATAATTTGCTTATGTGAATGAAGAAGTTACATAAAGTAATGGGTGATTCATATCAGTTTATCCACCCCTAGAATAAATTAATTCTATCTCCTAGAAGGAAATAATCAAAACAAAAATCTGCAAAAAAGCTAAATGCTACAGATAAAAAAGGCCTTTAACTTTGTTTTTCCCAACTGCCTTTGACAGGAGTGCACAGGCTATCTGCCCTACTAGGACTGGCAGCCTCTTATCAGAAACAATGTTAATGCAACACTGCCAAACTGTAGCAGCCAATTCATCCCTGATGCCTGATCACCTCATAATGCAATCAGATGCAGGGGTGAGCTCTCCAGATGTAGTGGCGGGATAATCTGATCTCAGCCTGAGATTAGATAAGACTCCACATTGCCTGCCATTTGAATCACACTTAAATCTCAATTTGGATGAAGCATTGCTTTTAATAGACTTTGGGGGCTTCCTGTCTCTAGTTTCACAGTTGGTGGTGACTAGTATAAGTATAAGTATATATACTCTTTTAATCCCATGAGGGAAATTTGGTCTCTGCATTTATCCCAATCTGTGAATTAGTGAAACACACTCAGCACACAGTGAGGCGAAGCACACACTAATCCCAACGCAGTGAGCTGCCTGCTATAGCGGCACTCGGAGAGCAGTGAGGGGTTAGGTGCCTTGCTCAAGGCCACTTCAGCCGCTTACTGGTCGGGGATTGAAACGGCAACGGAAAACGGCCTCCGGTTCCAAGCCCGAAGCCCTAACCAGTAAGCCACGGCTGCCCCCCCCCAAGGTTAGGTAATGTATCAGTGTGAAGACACTGTGAAATTGCGGGGCTAAGTCTTGGATCTGAATGCCCATTCCTTTAAACATTGTGAAATCTTTGAGTTGAAACAATGTCAAACATGAGACGGCAGATAGGGTGAATTTCGGAGCGGTGCCTGAGTCACAGGAGGGAGCCCTCTGATTGGTGTGGGTGAGAATGCACACTGCACTAGCCCTGGGGCCAGCGGGCTGATGACATCATCGCTTTGTATTGTGTATATGGCTAGCTTTGGCACAGCTGTTCCAAAGATCTTGGAATACTCACCGCCTCAATCCTCCCTGGCGGTTCCAATGGCAAGGCCAGCTGGAATGGACCGACTGAACAGATGTGATCCTGAGGAGGACCAGGAAGGAGGCAGGGGAGGAAGAAAGGGCATGTCAGTGCGCATGCATATGAATACACAAGTAGTGACTCAGAAGAAAAACCCTGAACTCTATCTCCCTGTGCATACCTTTATATATGTGGGTATAAAGGTATGCAATCATGTGCATCATGTGTGATCCCTAAATATGCAAACATACACACTGATGGCCATGTTTGGAATCTGTGTAGAGACATATTGTGCTCCTATTGTAAGCACTGAGTCTTCAGAACCGTATTTATAAAGGACATCATCTTGCAGACCTGGTTAATCTTATGCTGTAGATATATGTTATTATGTGACCCTGCAACTGGTTATATAATCCCATCAGCCATCTCCACTTGTCCGGGTATTTTGTAATCAACTAAGCTTCCTTACCTCTCCTTCATGCCATGCTGTGTGTGTGTGTGTGTGAGAGAGAGAGAGAGAGAGACCCTGCCATCTTCCTAGCATGTGTGTAATTCTGTGTACTGTGTTCTGTGCATTGTATTAGCACGCATGAGTATCATTATCAGTGACCAACTACACTAAGTAGAGAGAGCTTTTGTGTAATATACTAATAATTCATAATTCATATAGACAAATCTAATATCTATGTAAACATCACTCCCTCTGGAGACAGAAACAGATGTGTGGGGATAAGCCTAGGCTATTTTCTGCTAACTGAGACTAAGTCCTCTTTTAGTTATTTTGTAGCAGATTAGATAGAGATGGATTAAAGTGAGATATTTTAGTGTGTTAGCGTTTCATGCAGAACACAATTTCTCTGCCATTCAGCACATTCTGTTATTTCTGTGTGCGTGTGGAATCTGCAAAAGGTAGTTCTCTCCTTATGTGTACACAAACCACGCATTACAGCTGTGTGTGTGTGTCTGTGTGCTACCATGCCCTTTTGTGTAATGTATTATTGTGAGATGCAGATGGGTTTGGGCTGCTTGGTCAGAATGCAAATAAGAGTCTGCATTGCAGAGGGTGGACACACACACACACACACACACACATACACACACCTTTACAACTACCCAGCAATTACACACACACACATCTCTAGGCAAATAATGAAGTAGTAGATGGTATGTAAGTGTGTTTGTGGGTGTGGCTGTATGAGAGTGTGAGTGTGAGTGCAATGTCTGATACATACAGTATTTGTATGGCTTTCACAGCATGGGTTCGGAGTGTGCCTCCAGCTACTCTCTGAAATTCCAGCCTGTGGGAATTCTCTCCCAGGAGAAAAAATCTTTCCTGCTCGCTTTCCTACTACTCTAGCGGTTTCTCTCCACCTCTCTCCATCTCTCTCTCTCAAACACAGAGAGCCAATTTACAGAACAGTAGCCTATATTCCTATATTAATGTTTTATGATCTTATTTCAAAGCCCTCCTAAGTTAAGAATAGTCTGGTCAGTTTAGGGCAAATGGCTGAAAAAAATGAATAACATTTGAGCCAATGTTTTTCTGTTCATTTAGGGCCTAATAAACAAAAAATGCAAGGAGCCCAAAAAATGATGTGGGGGAAGGCCGTGAAACGGTCTGAAAAGATGCAGAAACACCACATTTATATTAGTGTTATGAACAAGCATAGGCCCTAAAACATTTACTTTTTGAGATCTTCTCGAAAAAATAGTTTTCGAATGGTGCACAGGCCACGTTTCATGTATCATAGATTGATTGATAGATACGTTATTGATCCCCAAGGGGACATTCAAGGTCCCAGTAGCTTAAGACATCACAACATACACTACAACATAAACAGGATGACAAAATAACAAATCCACTAATAAGGACAGTAAAAGACACTAAATCAAGGATCCATGTGAATGTACGAAGGATGTATAAGCATGAAGCTCTTGCGTGACAGGGCAGGGACTGACCCTGTGTTTCAACATGCAGTGGTAAGGTGCTCTATGAGGTGTGTGTCATGGTGGTAGTGCAAATAAGTCCAACAGTGCAGGGATAAAGTCTAGAGACCAGCAATAAAAATGGACAATATAAGAGACCTGCATTAAATATGGACAATATAAGACAAAAATGTAAGCATAGTAATATAACAGTTATAATTATACAATAGGTTTGAAGTATTCAGCCATTGGTCAAGCATGAAGTTAGACCACAGTGGAGGGAGGGGTTGTGCATGTGGGTAATATAGCCCGTAAAGTAAACAGTGGCGAGTGGACAGTCCGTACACAACATTGTAGGATGTCATAAATGTGTAGAAGAGGGTGGAGGCAGATAGACTAAGCAGATAAGTCAATCTCTTCTCTTCCCTTTCGTGAAGTATTGAAGAGTCTGTCAGTTGTGCATGGCAGTGAGCGTAGTCTCCAACTGGTCAAGCTCTTCTGCTTGATGATAGTGCTGTGGAGTGGATGACAGTCATTGTCTAAGATGTTGATTAGTTTGTTCAGGGTCCTTTTGTCTGATATTGAAGTGAGGCACTCCAGTTCAGCTCCCACAACAGAGCCAGCTTTCCTTACCAGCCTGTCCAGTCGTCCAGCATCCCTCTTCTTAGGGCTTCCTCCCCAGCATACCACAGCATAGCAGAGGCCGTGGCAACAACAGACTGGTATAACATCCAGAGGAGCTTGCTGCAGACATTGAAGGACCGCAGCCACCTCAGGAAATACAGCCTGCTCTGCCCTTTCCTGTAGAGTGCTTCAGTGTTGACTGACCAGTCCAGTTCATTGTCCAGGTGTAACCCAGATACTTGTAAGTGTTTACCACCTTCACATTGACCCCCTCAATGGTGACTGGCAGCAGAGCGGGCTTAGACCTCCAGAAATCCACCACCATCTCCTTGGTCTTAGCCGTGTTGAGTTGTAGGTGGTTGAGTTTGCACCATTGCACCAGGCTCCTGTATTCCTCCTCTTGCCCATCCCTGATACACCCCACAATTGCAGTATTATCCGAAAACTTCTGCATTGGGCATGACTCTGTGTTGTAGCAGAAGTCTGACGTATACATGGTGAACAGGACTGGAGAGAGCACAGTTCCCTGTGGAGCTCTGGTGCTGATAATCACAGTGTCAGAGAGGCAGTTCTTCAGTCTGACGAACCGTGGCCGCTCTGTCAGGTAGTCTGACTGCAATCCAGGATACCAGGTAAGCGTCCACACCCATCTTCAGGAGCTTGTCACCCAGTCTGAGGGGTTGAATGGTGTTAAAAGCACTGGAGAAGTCAAAGAACATGATTCTCACAGCACTTTTCCCCTTGTCTAGGTGAGAATGTGTCCTGTGTAGGAGATAAGTGATGGCATCGTCCACGCCCACTTTTTCCTGGTATGCAAACTGTAGTGGGTCTAGTGCATGGCATACCTGGGGTCTGAGTATCCCAAAAACCAGTCGCTCCATGGTCTTCATCACATGTGATAACTGCCATCACCTTATAAAAACCTATAATTTTTGGACCTTCACTTGGTTTGCATTGTTTCTTAGAAGGTTGTTGGGGTCATCATCTTCTAACAAAGAGCCTTAATCAACATAAGCACTAGTACTGTATGCCCCATGAGTAGATTTAGAGCCTTTGCCCAAACAAACTGCATGGCTTTCATGAGTAGATTTACAGAAAAAGGTGGCTTGGGCGCTGACTGATTCAGTGATAGAAAGGGTTTTTCACGAATATCTCAGAAATAAAAGGTTTTAGGGCCTATGTTTCTTCATAACACTAATATAAATGTGTGGCCACGAACTGTGGCCGCTCTGTCAGGTAGTCTGCAATCCAGGATACCAGGTAATCGTCCTGGTACCACTAACAAGGCTCAAAATAGCACCACACTTCCACGGTAGCATAATGAGGGGCCCTACATGTAAACCGAAGCATTGAGAACGTTGTAAGTGTACAGACAGTTTATTAAAAAGATAGTTTAGAAACAGTACCGTTCACGTATACAAGCGGGTGCCATCTTGGGAAAACAGTCACGTGACAGTTCAGCTCGCGTTGCTCCAGTCCAACATCGTGCAACGTGAGCTGAATTGTCACGTGACTGTTTTCCCAAGATGGTGCCAGACTAGCGTTTAACGCTTATTAGCGGTTTGTGGTAAAACTGGTCACGCTCGATTAGCATGAAAACATATCCCAGAGAACGAACGAACTCGGTACACATGTGTTATTAACCCCTAGGTTCATTTTGCGCCGGAATTGTCCTTTAATCAACTTAAGCACTAGTATGCCCCATGATTAGATTTAGAGCTTTTGCCCAAACAAACTGCATGGCTTTCATGAGTAGATTTACAGAAAAAGGTGGCTTGGGCGCTGACTGATTCAGTGATAGAAAAGGTTTTTCACGAATATCTCAGAAATTAAAGGTTTTAATAACACTAATATAAATTTCAGCATCTTTTAAGCCGAAAACCAACTCTCTGTGACCTTCAGGAGCCAAGATACAGAAGTGGGTCTAAAAAGTGGGCGTGGCCGTTTCAGGGCCTTCCCCCACCTAATTTTTTGGTCTCCTTGCATTTTTTCTTTATTGGGCCCTAAATGAACAGAAAAACATTTGCTCAAATGGTAATCATGATTTGCAGCCTTGACCCCATTTTTGCCCCAAACTGACCAGACTACAAGGAGCTACTCACTTTTGTTTTCACATTTGTCTCTTCATATTAATCTTTAGTTGGCTTGTATATCTTTGAGAACAGAAGTGCATAATCATCTACAGTACATGCATTGTCAAGTGACAAGTACAAATGTCTCATCTTGTGGAACCCTTGTGAAAGTGAAATTAACTGCAGATGATGGACTGGTTATTTGCTTCCACAATGCCTTTCATGTGTAGCCTACCCCAGTGGAAATGAGTTCTCATGCAGTTTGCACTTCTGCTTCCCATTCCAGATACACAAGGTGTTAAATGCCTTGTGCTATAGGCAGGGGATTTCCCACAATGGCCAATCAACAACCAAGCCTATTTCACATTACACAGCATGATGCAAGATTCAACGACGGCAGTCACAAAGGATCCGGAAAGGCTCTCCTTCACGGTACAACATGTACTGCCACAGGGACAAACATCACATCAAACAAAGAAGTGCCACTTCAGAAACACAGCGACAAGATTAGCATATCTCAGAGTCTAGGAGCGCCTCGCCCACTTTGCTAACTTTGCTACAGTACAAAGCTCCTAACACTTTTTCTCCACTGGTCTTAAGTGTGTTTGCCAGCCTAGTTAGAAGAATAGAATATACTTTAATGTCCCCATGGGGAAATTTGTCTTGGACTCATCAGAGCATAACCCAGTGATAGACATACATCAACAAGTGCATGACAGAGAACACATTACATAATAAATAGGAACATTGACAACATGAGCTACACAACACAGAGGAGCCCATTGGCACAATAATGTAAACAGAGATTTTATAATGAGAAGACACAGCACTCAAAGAATCTCCCATAGAAATGTATGGGGTTAGTTCGTAACACAAACATGGCAGTTGTCTACACATATTCCCCCCCTTTTGCTGCCAAAAGTTGACATGTGAATACATTGTGCCAATCATGTGGTATGTTGTGAATACATCGTATCAATCATCTCGTGATCTCGCAGCTGGAGCGAGGTTGGTGTGTCGTGATTTGTGAAGCCCCACGAATCACGACACATGCAGTTCTGTTCACATGCAGTTCTGCTCGAAATAGATGCCCGATAAGTGCCTGAAAAGCGTTACAATATGGCCGCGGAGGGACTTGCCTAAAAGGACTTTGATGTAAACTGCCCCCTTGCTGGTTCAATTTAACTTAATCCTTCCAGAGACTTCCTCTATCGTATCTTCAAAGGGGATAGTTAGCTTGATACATGTGATGTGCTCATTCTCAGACTACAACACCATGTCTGGGGTGAAAGTAGTCATAACAATACATTGTGGACCTTCTGTTGCCTTCCAACATCTATCATGGGTTTCCAATCCCATGCTTTTCCCCATCTTACATATTACTTGTTTTTGCCCGATTCACACTTTTCTGTCCCTCTTGCAAACATTCTACTATCCCTGTCACTAACCGGCAAAGAGTTATCCTTAACTCTCTTGTTCTCAAGCAAAAAGACCAGTAATTTAAACATAGTTATGTCTCCAAGTGTAGCGACCCGGGTCAAACTAGTTTTACAATGAGATATGTTTTAAATAGTAATGATCCGTTCATAGCTTCCAGTTTCCGTCTTCACCAACCCATTGACAGAGGTTCTATGGAGTAGGAAGAACATTATAAGTGACTCCAACAATTACTTTAATGCAGTTAGCAACCATGGCACATAGTTCTCTCCAGCTGATCTTCCTTTATAAACACTATGCTAGTTCCTTGAGACACCACTGTTGATCGTGCTGTTCTTGTTTGCGATCTGTCTCTTCTGCTGTGCTGTAGTCTTACTCCATGATTTACTATTAGCAGACCAAACCCTGCGTTTCCACTCTGCACCTGCTGCAGTGGGCCTAGAGCATACAGTACTTAACTGCACCCTGCTGCAGTGGGCCTAGAGCATACAGTACTTAACTGCACCCTGCTGCAGTGGGCCTAGAGCATACAGTACTTAACTGCACCCTTGCTGCAGTGGGCCTAGAGCATACAGTACTTAACTGCACCCTTGTTGCAGTGGGCCTAGAGCATACAGTACTTAACTGCATCCTTGGGTTCCACTTCATCCCTTTTTCACTGCTAGGGCAGTGTTCTTGATGACTGGATCTTTAGACAATGAATTTCTAAGGTTCAAGACCTTTCCTCGGTCATTCAATAAAAAATTGAACCACTTGGCTAAACTCTTCACAGATTTTTCCAAAATAGATGGAATGACCTCAACATCAATATAAAAACTTGTCCTCCACCAGATATCTCCTCATAACTTTCTACATTTGCTCGGTATTGCTTTTTTAATTGAAGCATTACTGTGCTCTCTGTGTTGATTTGTTTTCGTTCTCATGCACCTGTGGACCTGTACTGCCTCGGCAGTAGTGGGGCTGGTAGCCTGTGCATGAGCCAGTATGGGAGGTTGGGAGGTGGAGCACCCAGACTGCAGTCATCCATCCTGGCTGTGGATAGGCAGTCAGGCAGGATCAGCTGTGTGGCCGACGGAGTGAGCGAGTGAGCCGTGGGCGAGCGGCGGCGTGGTGCGGCGGCTCACACAGCACAAGCACAATCACAGCGAGCTGAGGGCGGCACCAGGCCAGACCAGACCAGATGTCTGCTCAGAGCCCCCTGGTAATTATCAGGCTTGTTGTGCCACAGAGGAAGGTGTTGTGTTGTTGTCACACCCTGCTGTGCCTGACACGTAGACACACACACACACACACACACACACACACACACACACACACACACACACGCACACACACACACAGGCAGAAATGTGCTCCCTCATCCACACACACACACACACATGCACATGGGGTTACACTGCAATTGGAATCCTTGTCACATTATTTACATGGATGTCAAGTACATGTCACACTGCAGTCAAGGTATAACATCATTACCTCATGGTGTTACATAACGGTAGACATATTGTGGAGTTCTTTACACATTGAAGTCGGTATATCCATTCAAAGGGGATTTACAAAACATAATTTTATGGGGACCTGCAAATTGTATTTTCATTTAATTTTGAATGGTTGGAATAGTATGACTGAGGAAATGGTCAGGGTCCTTAGTTATTGGCAAGATGCGTGTCCTTGGATGCCTTTTAGATGCTTCCCAGTAATGTGACCATTTGGGAGCCAAACACTTGTGTGCTTTTCTAACTCCTCAAGCAATATGTAATGTCATTTTGGTGTAGTAATGTCATTTTCATTGCATAACGCAACCCAACAAAATTGACACCATTCCCGTCCTGTAATAGCTCGTGTGCACACCCAGATCCTGTCTCTCCCTCTTTGCTGCTTCCCTCTTCCCTGTCAGAGAGTGGAGAGGCAGTAGGATTCTGCAGTAATGGCGTGCCAGTGAACACCCCTGCTGTGCAGTCAGGCTTTTTCGGAGAGGGGAAGGCGGCACGGCCATAAAGTTATTGATCATAGTCGTAGTCACAGTGGCAGGTCTTCTCTGCGGCACGCTCTGCATTTCAATGAGGAAGGCAGGCACGCTGTTCCTCGGAATAGAAACGTGTTAGGAAGTTCCCCCCGGCTGACAGTGTTCGCTCGCGACTGTTACCCAGGCCCTTTGAGTCGTCTTCACAGTCCTCTCATAGATCTAACCTCACTCACTATGGGAGACTAGGTAGGTCGCGGGGTGGTAAATGTTTGAAACAGTTGCCTTGATATCTAATGAAGACAGCAACGTGCAGATTCACTTGAAAAATACCAAGTTGATGAGGAAAATGCATTCATTCATTAATTTTTTGCTGTGTTATTGTCCTGTATTGCTCAGGCTCTCGTACGTCACTGGGACATTTCTGGGTGTTGATGAGACAGCAGGCATCATGTTTGTATGTTTGGCTGGCTGAGTGCCAGGTCAGGAGTATGAAGTATACACTCTGTTATTAGAGGGTTGGTTGTGGCTACTGAACCGTGTGTGTGAGGGTCATTAATCTATAGTCTCTGGCCTGTCTCCCTCCACACGTACACACACACACACACACACATACACACACACTCACACAGACACATACTCTCTCTCTCTTTCTCTCACACACACACACACACAATCATACACACACAGACGCACACACACTCATGCACACACTCACATAGGCACACACACTGCCACTTGCACACACACACACACACACAAACCGAGCCTGCGGGTAGCAACTCCAGAGCTGAGTCATCATACGAGCCAGTAAGGCCAGACGGGCAGCCAGGGAAACAGAGTGAAAGAGGAGGAGAGAGTGGGAGAGGGTGCAGAGAGAAAGGGCTTGTAGTACTACCATACTCATAACAGTCCTGTGCATCTTACAGATAGTATGCCTCTGCATAGTGATCCACAAGCATTCAAATGCCCCTTACACTGCAGACTGTAGACTGTATTGGAGTGTAAATTATGCAGTGCAAAAGCATGAATAGACAGTGGCAAGAAACCAATTCATTTGTCTTGATGTAAAACCTCATGGTCAGTCCTCTTTCACTTCACTAGTTCACTGAGCACATCTGCTGTACAACCCCCCCCCCCCCACACACACACACACACACACACAGGTCCATGTGTCTCTCAGTCTGTCTGAATACCAACTCCTTTGTCCGACACAACAACTGTTTCTGAACCGGATGCGGCCCAGATCAGAGCCTAAGGCCCACCACACTGGGAGCCATGATCTGTAGCAGCGCAGCACCGGGCTGGGCAGGGCAGGGGCTCCATCCATAATGCATTGTGTTGCTGCTGTGTGGTTAGCCACCTCTCAGGAGATCGGGAGATCAGACACTCTCCTGGCAGCGGCTGATGTGCTGCGGCCTTACCGCCCGCTCGCTCGCTCACTTGCCACAGCGCCGCTGCTGCTTGCACACATTTGCATCATCTGGGTGTGGAGATCAGAGGCAGAGCTCTCCTCAGCACATCATCTGGGAGATCAGAGGCAGATCTCTCCTCAGCACATCATCTGGGCGTGGAGATCTCTCCTCAGCACATCATCTGGGCGTGGAGATCTCTCCTCAGCACATCATCTGGGCGTGGAGATCTCTCCTCAGCACATCATCTGGGCGTGGAGATCAGAGGCAGAGCTCTCCTCAGCACATCCATTAGTGATGAGTCAGGCTTGAAGTGGGGGATGCAAAAATAAGGCTAAAAAGTGGGAAAGCAGTTTTGTTTTGTCTTAAGATTTTGGAAGTGATTCAAATGGATTTTTGTGTGAGGGAAAAGTTTCTGGAAAGTTGTGTTCTTAACTAGATTTAAAAGTAATCTGTTGTTTTTTTTTTTATAAATAGGTGTAAAAGTATATATTTTACTCTACAACAAACAAAAAATATATTAAGTCACAGTGACTGTACTCAAACTGTAACCATATTGTTTCTTTTGTTTTAAACTTATTTTGTATTTCTACATTTTCCCCAAATTTATATACCAACAAATAATGACCAAGTATATTGAAAGCACAGCTGTATGTTGGCTACATCCTCATAAATCTCTCAGAATGAAATTATTATTATTTTATGTAGTAGTAGTGTTGGCTTGAGAGCTATTCTTACCTTTGAACAGTAGAGTAAACATACTAGGCGTTGCATAGCTTGTTGCCACTGCAAGGCATTCATTTGTAATCACAATATTTTGTCAAAAGAACATGTTCATAATGAATGAATGAATGAATGCATGTTTAACCTGTTGAGGAGTGAATTCTTTAAGACAATGCCGTTCCCCAGAGAGTGAATTATTTTCCTGGCTCCTTCTAGAATTCTACGCGAACGTTCTATAATTTCAGTGTTCTGCAGAAAAGTCCCTGAGGGTAATTGTTGCGTAATGTTATAGAACCTTTTTTGAAAACGTTCTAATCACATATTTGTGATCGTACTCCCAGGGGCCCAGCTGCATCTGATCACATATTTGTCACCGTACTCCTCAACAGGTTAATGCCCTTTCAAAGACCCGGTAAGGGGAAGGTTATAGGTTATGTGCATATACTTCTGGTCTGCTCTGATACCATTTTCTTCAATTCGAAATGTGTCATATTGTCCATGATATTATACCAGTAGAATTCCTCCCCATGATAAGAATTTTGGCATACTGCAATATCAACAATATAGTTGAAGTTACATATATGCCAACATGTTGGCAGCTCCCATATAGAACAGATGAAGCTTAACATCATTAATGTGTGTGACTACCGAAGTAGTTACTCTCACTTTAGCATGTGTGATAATTGTGTGCGTGTGAGAGTGTAAGTGTTGGTGTGTGTTCAAGTGTGTGTGTGTGTCTGTGTGTGTGAAAGAGTGTGTGTGTGAGAGCGAGAGAAAGAGAAAGGGAGCTGAGTATGCAAGTAATTGTGTGCTGTTCACTGCTTTTGCTGCAGTGCCTCCAGACACCTATCCTGCTCAGCTGTCAGACCCAACCGAATGAGCTGGAGTGAGACATCTCCATCAGCCCAATGCAATATGCATGATGAACCCAGAACAGATGTTTTCAGCTCACATGTGCCACACGCCAGTCTTTTTTAATGTACAAATGTACAAATATATTTTTCTAATCCTCTTAAGGTTCTCCAACCACTTACTCAATGCCCCCTTCATACACTCACACATACACACACACACACACACACATTCATTCATTATGAACATGTTGTTCTTTGCACAAAATATCATGAATGAATGCCTTGCAGTGGCAACAAGCTATTCAATTTCTAGTTTCTCTCCCTGTCACAACACATATCACAGCACATTATTTCATGGATCAATAATTTTTCGTCCGAATATGATATCACAGCCGTTGTTGGTTGTCAGCACAGTATGTTTTCTTACAGATTTGTGGAACACATTTTGAGTTGAGGCTGGCAGGTGTCATGCCCGTGAACGCTTGTTGCAGGGTCAGTCACTGCACCTATAACAAAAAGCCTCGCTACACACAGTCCGACACGTGCGCTGCCTCGGCCAGACCCCCTTTTTATATTTCTGCAGCATTGTTCTCATTTGCATCTCAATGCTTTCCCTGCTCTTGTGTGCCTGGAGCTGAGGAGGAGAGAGAGAGATTCTGGGCAGGTCTTCACACCACTGGCTACCTCTTCTGAGTAAGACAACAGAGTCACAAACCATGTGAACTAGCTGTGCATGGTACCGCATGGCTGCGTTATGTGTTCATGTTCCCGCTGAGAGATGTGTGGATGGGGCGACACAGCTCCACAGTGAAGAAGCCTCCAGCACTGTTCTAGTCCAAAGCCTCACAGAGCAAAAGAATGCAGCCTTTTAAACCAATGAATCATGAAATGAAAATGGGTTGTTTGAATGGTTACATCCGTTATGATGTTACTTTTCATTATATTCCTTTGACTCATCTCTCTTGTTGGCTCAGAGGTTTTGTCTTATTGAGGTGCGTTTGCCTGTATTTGACTTTTCTTCCATTTGGAGAGGGGATATGGGATTTTTGTTCATAACAGAGATTGCATCTACAAAAACATCTACAAAAAAACAAAAAGAAAAAAAAAAACCTTCAAAGGCTGACATTGCACCAGTGATCCAGTAATACCATAGGCCATTGAATAAGTACAGACACACACACACACACAGGTCTATTAGAAATAGTTACAGTTGAAAGAATTCAGAACCTGTATCAACTGCTGTGCACAGCTGGTGAGAACACACCCTCTGGGACTGTCAACCATGAACTCATGGTGAAGTACTGCCACCATGTGGTCCTTCTTGGAACTTTTTGTACTGTGAATGCTGCACTCTTTTGACTCACTTGTATGGGCATAAATAAATCAATGTTCTTCTGGTGTAGAAGTCCATACAGAGAAGCCAAGTTGACTTCACATACCTCATTGCAAGATAATGCATGATATTCATGTATGTGCATGGCTCAGGAGCATTATTTTGGTGAACTTGCCCTGATTTCCTTCTCCTCTCCTCCTTGCCTTTCTGTCAGTTCCATTGTGTTTGGAGCCATGAATAATCTGGAGAGCAAAAGCAGGGGAAATTGGAAGCTAGCGAGATGGATGAATATTTAAAAAGCGTGAGAGGACTCTGTAAATGTCATTACAGTAAATATCCTCTTGTATCACCACCAAACACAGAACTGATGCATCAAAACAAAAGCCCTCTGTGCATATCCTCTGTGCCATAGAGGTCAGAGGTACTCTGGACTTCACAGCGTCTCCTAATCCTCTTGAGGAGCTGAGGTGTAAGGGGCAGTCGTGGCCTACTGGTTGGGGCTTGGAACCGAAGGGTTGCCGGTTCGATCCCCGACCAGTGGGAACGGCTGAAGTGCCCTTGAGCAAGGCACCTAACCATTCACTGCTCCTTGAGCGCCGCTGTGGCAAGGCAGCTCACTGCTCCGGGTTAGTGTGTGCTTCACCTCACTGTGTGTTCACTAATTCATGGATGGGATAAATGCAGAGACCAAATTCCTTGTATATGCAAGTATACCTGGCTGAGAAACCTGATTTACATTTGCAGGTTTTTTTTTTCTCAGAAGAATCTCTCCTCCAGGTGGTCTAGGTCCAGGTGGTTGTCGAGAAATGATCTTTGTTTATCAGAGGCTTTCAATTTTGTGAAAGAGGGATGTTGCCTAAAGATAAAAATGACAGAAATGACCATTCATCAGCTGTATTTTTCTGTCATTCTGTTCTGCTCAACGTCATTATACACACATTATACATCAACGTAACATTCACACACTTTGACTGGCAACGTTGTTGAGAAGTATGTGACTGGTATGCTCAGTCAGGGAAGGATCTCTGAAGCACAGTGGGCTGTCTGGCAATAGCTTACCCTCCTCTCTATATAAGTACGTAATCTGAAATGGTAGTGAGGAAGTAACAAAAAAACATTCAAATTAATTTCTAAACTCACCTTTAAATGATTTTTTCTTGTATTTCTTCTAACTCAAACTCATTGACCTTGGCTCATTTTCTGTGAAGAGTGTGTGTGTGTGTGTGTGTGTGTGTGTCTGAGTGTAGGTGCCTGAGTGCGGCAATGTTGTCTTTCTGCACCTGCTGCTATTCCCACACAAAGTATCAAAATTGTTACATTTCAATCACTTTCACCTGTTCTGATTAAGTTCTAAGAAATAAGCACGAATAATGATCAAAAATCTTGTTTCTATTTTTTCACCTTTTTTTTTAAATGGAATTTCCTCATTTTCTCACAAAAAATTAAAATGATCATATGAACAGGGTTAAATGGCAAATATGAACCATAAATGATGTCTATATCGTTGGTAATTGAGCTAAAGGAAACATCTGTTAAGTATTTTTACATAAATTGTTATGGCTGTATTGATTTAAAAGCCTAATAATGTGGTTGGTCCACCAGACCCAGGAACATCTGCTGTGTAACAAAAATATGAACACCTTACAAAGGTTAATTTACCTCAGTGGTTGCAGAATGACTCTCGGCTTAGTCAAATGAGGCTCTGCAGCCCTCAGGTTTATGAATGCGTATAGTGCCCCCTGAGGTAGGGCGTGGTACTGAAGTTTTGCTGTTTGTATAACAAGTGGCCACTAGATAGAGCTATTGGCAAGCCTTTTTGCTCCCAGAGAACATAATTTGGGGCAGACACAGTCATTAACAGATTGGCATTTATCTTCCAGTTGATATGTAGAATGCTGAAGGATTCTTCAGACACATACAGCACATTCTGTAATGGCGTTACACATAATGCACACACTATAGACAAGCGTTACATATAATGCTCACACTATAGACAGATAACCGTAGTATTGGGACACATGCCATCACACCCACATTCTAAATCCATTGGTATTAATATGGAATTGGTACCCCTTTTGTGGCAGCTTCCACTATTTTGGGAAGGATTTCCTCAAGTATCTGTGGAAATTGTTGCCCATTCGTTCAAAAGAGTATTTGTGAGGTCAGGCATGGATGTGGCCTGGCATGCAAAGTCCGTTCTAGTTCATCCCAAAGGTATTTGATGATTTAGAGAACTCTGTTCTCTGCAAGCCATTCAAGTTCTTCCATACCAAAATCACTTAAATATGTCTTTATGGACCTTGCATTGTGCACTGCAGTCATGCTGTTGGAGAGATACTGGCATAATGGTTGTTTGTCATGTAGGGACAGGGCTTAGGTCAGTGAAGGGAAATCTCAATGCTTCCATATATCAATACATTTTGGACAATTATGTTTCCAACCTTTTGGGAACAGTTCAGGGAAGCCCTTTTCGGTTACAGCATGACTGTATGCCAGTACACAAAGCAAGGTCCATAAAGACATTGTTGGACGAGTGTGATGTGGAATAACTTGACTGGCCCATTGAGAACAGGTCTCTTTATGCCTTCAAACACTTTTGGATTTAACTGGAAGATTGGGAGCCAGGCCTTCTTGGCCAACATCCATGCCTGACCTCTTCTGAATAAATGGGCAAAAATGTCTATAGACACTCTAAATGTTGTGGAATTTTTCCCAAAAGAGTGGAATATGTTACAGCATTCTCTTTGGCAAGTGTCTGAATACGTCTGTATGTAGTGTACCTGTTTACACCTCTATAGATGAGGGGATTTAGTGCACAGCTATGGATAGCTGTTGTAATGCACACAAATGCAAAAAGAAAAGACAAAAAAATAGCCCCAGTCCTCATGGATATCTAAGCCAACACAGATGTGCTGTTTGGGGCTATATAAACCCTAACACTTTCTCTTTGCATTCTGCAGTTGCATATCTCTCTGAATGGGCTGTTGTATCCAAGTGCCAAGCCCTCTTCCCCTTCTTTGTGATGTAGATGAGAGATTTTACAGAGATTTACTGAGCAGCATCACCCTCAGGATAGAGGTTTTGTTTTGTCTGTGAATGTGTTGCACATTGACAGTTATAAACAAATCAGATATAGCTTGATTTTTTATGCATGGCACATAATACACAGAAGTGTGCGCACTAAAGATGCAGACCACAATACAAATCAAACACACTATTTTTTTGGGGGGGGAGGGGGGTGAGTGGGAGAGAGAGAGATGGGGAGGGGGTTCGAGAAATGACTTCAGGCTGGAATTGAACCTGAATCTTCATGCACTGCCATATGCAATCACTACAATACAGGACATTTCACATTCACAGTTCAGCTATTTGCATGCGACATCGCCCTGGGACTGCAGGGTTGGTTCTCAGGAAACTACAAAAATGGGATTCAACCTATTCCCGCCAATTAACACATTGCAGCAGAAGTGTGATATGAGTGCAATTTAAGTTGAGCAGTTGAGCGCAAACATCAACATCTTTGCTCTAGGATTGTGAACTTACTGAGGTATTGGGAACTCTAATTATGAAACAACTGAAACATGCACAGTAGCCGTTGTGACAAACCATATCAAATGTTCTGTTTGCTGAAGTTCCTTTATTCCACCCCAGAGTGCTCGGTGTGTGTGTGTGTACTGATGGAGGTAGAAAAGGCATGAGAAAACAGAGGTTCTCCTCTCTGTCAGCTGGTCCCAGCACTCAGTACTTTGGCCTCCTGCATTGGTGCTAATTGAATTTGCACTCCCTGCTGTAGCCAGACCCTTTTGTCTCCACATCTCACAACACTGTGCAGGTGTAATGGACAAAAATGGAACCAAGCTGGATCGCTCTTTCTTTCTCGGTGTGTGTGTGTGCTTACAAATCACATTTGTATGTATTTGCAAAGCCCTATTTACCCAGAGAGAGTGACATACATACAGATGGATGTGTGTGTATATGTGTGTGTGTGTCTGTGAGAGAGAGAGAGAGAGAGTGAGAGAGAGAGAGAAAGAGACTGCCAAGAAATTTGAAACGTTACTTTGTAAAGCACTTGGAGTCTTGGAGCGCCCTATCTTAGTCAACCCCTAACATTGACAATGTCAACATGGTTAAATATGATAGGAAACGTCTCTCAGTTCCATTTAATTCCATCTAATTTAATTACATGGTATACTGTGCGATTTGTTCAAATATATAAATGCCTTAACACAAAAAGTACAGCATATTATATTTCATGAAACAGTAATGGGTCTCAAGTTAACCTGTTTGAGATTGTACAGTTGCATTTACTAACAACAAGGGCTTCCAGGGTAGATACTTCAGAGACAAACTATTTATACAGTCAAAACATCATGACATGCTTAGTCTTTTCAAGTTTTTGTCCTCCGACATTTGACTGAGACACTGAGGGGTCAGTGTGAAGGTCGAACATCAGCCTCTCTCAGAGAAATGGGATATAGATCACAAGAGCCTCGTGGTGCGCTTGTTGTTTTCTTTTTGTTCCTTTGAAAGACAAGATGCAGCATCTTCAAAATGCCTGTTCTGACCTCTGCTGTCAACAACGGAAAACGAATAAATAAATAAATAAATAAATAAATAGATAGATAAACAAGCTTTACATAAGCGATTACATGCTGCTGCATGTCAGCCTAAGGAAGACTGACTTCAGTTTGTGGGGTGGAGCCAAGATCTGCCCAGCTGAAGAGCAACAAAATTAGGTTCAACCCAGATTATAATTACATAACTCCTTCACTCTGCCTAAGGGACATGGAACAAAATGAATCGGGCAGTTATCACACCAATTCCAATTAAGATTGTAAGGTTTATAAGAGTGTGTATAGCCTACATCTGCGTATGTGTGTGTGTGTGTGTGTGTGTGTGTGTGTGTGTGTGTGTCCACAGGGTTGCATGTGAGCATGGATACATGAGTCTCGCATGAATTTGCATTTTCATGATGACATACAGTCGAATGCAAAAGTTTGGGCACCCATGCTAAAGTTGACTAAAAAGAGGAATAAAAAATCATCTTTTGGAAATTGATCTTAAAGGGGTGGTTCAGGATTTTGGACATAGGACCTCATTTCCAAGTAAGCAAGTGTGATATTTATCAGTGGAGACCGTTTTCAACACGTTTCATCCAGTCCTTCTAATTGCAGAGTTCGCAGGTGCTAGGCTAGCGCAAGTCAACGGTATGTGCTAGCCTGCCACTAAAGACAGTCTTACCCACTCCAAAGTACACCCGAGGCAAATAAATTATAACGCCAGACTATCGATGTAAATGTCTGTATTGACAGTGTTATTTCTAACGTTATTCTATCCTTGCATTTCAACGATCGCATTACATTTTGAGGGACTAGTTTCTTAGCAGCGGCGGAATTATACTTGCTCCGGTTAGTAGTACTGCGCCGAAAAGTAAACAGTAAAGCGCACTCCAATGGGGATAGTAGTACTAGTACCTAGTAGTAGCCTTGGTAATATCAGTCCGCCGCTGAGTTGCAAAATGACTACTAACAACTTTAGGGACCAAAGTATAACTATTGCAACGCGATGCAAGGGTAGTTGTATTTCTTACACTATTCTATCAACACAGACATTTACATCGATTGTCTGGAATTTGCCTCAGGTGTACTTTGGAGTGGGTAAGACTGTCTTTAGTAGCAGGCTAGCACATACCGTTGACTTGCGCTAGCCTAGCACCTGCGAACTCTGCAATTAGAAGGACTGGATGAAACATGCTGAAAACGGTCTCCACTGATAAATATCACACTTGCTTACTTGGAAATAAGGTCTTATGTCCAAAATCCTGAACCACCCCTTTAATGCCTTAAAGGAACCATATGTAAGATTGTGGTCAAAACTGGTACTGCAACCACTTTCAAATGACTGTAGAGCGGTGTATCCCCTCCCCCTCCCCCCGGACTTGAGGTTGCCAACCCGGATGCCGAAACACTACTGACTTCGTGATTAGTACATAGGTGGAGGGTGGCGCATCAGGCCAAAACACAACATGACATGACAAAACACAACATCAACATCAGTTGAGGGCTGCAACTTCACTTTTTAAATGACAATATCCTGGCCGGACTGCTGTTGTCAGTGATATACGTGTTTGAAATGAACATGATTTCTTAATGTCTAGTGACATATCAGGGCCATTTTATGATTAATTGAAATTCATTTCTTACATACGGTTCCTTTAATTAAAGAAATGAGTAAACATCCAACCTTTAAAGACACCAATTTTCTTTGTGAATGAACAATGTATCGTAAATAAATAAATGTTCTTCCGTAAAATACAGGGTGCATAAGTTTGGGCACCCCTATGTTAATTAATAGAGGCAGACAGATTTTTATTTTTAAAGACCAGTTATTTCATGGATCCAGGATACTATGCGTCCTGATAAAGTTCCCTTGGTCTTTGGAATTAAAATAGCCCCATATCATCACATACCCTTCACCATACTGTACCTAGAGATTGACATGGGGTGCTTTTCTCTCAATGCAAATCAAACCAGCTATTAGGCTAACTAAAATAAAATCATGCCAATTCATTTTTATTCCTCTTTTTATTCAACTTTAGCATGGGTGCCCAAACTTTGCATACGACTGTATATGGAACAAAAATAACAATAATTTCCATACCTTTCTGGGCCGCATACAGTCCTAGTCTGTGCACAGAGAGGCAAAGGCAACTCGCTCTGAAGGTATTCAACTGGACCCATACCACATTAGTTCACCCTGAGGCCCAGGGGTATGACCCAGGGGAGCCAAACTTACGGCCAATGATCAGTTATTATGCTCAGCTGACTAAGATGGTGCTAAACACGCACAGTGTAGGAACAGCATTTCCAGAAATGGTGAACTATTGCGCCGCTTCGATAGTTCATTATTACATTGTGCCAGAAACATTTTTTTGGTAACTACAGTTGAACTGTTTGGGTGTTTGTGATTTGTTGAAGCAAGCTGTGGGAAAGAATGCATGGCTGGGAGCATTTTATCTGTCTTGTGATGTTGCTTTAGCCCTGGTGGACAGTGGAGACTGTAGTTTCATTCATGTGCCTTAATGGCTAATCGAGCATGATGTGCAAATAGATGAAACTGCTTGTGTGACGTACCTTGAGGTCAGCAATATGAAAAAGTGTGAAATGCACAAAAAGCATCAGCCATTACATTTATACAAGTATGTTTGTGTCTGTCTGTATGTATGTGTATTGGTAGGGCTGTTCTCTACAGAATCAATATTGTGATATTGCTGATGTTGCGTATACAGATGCTGGTGTGGAGATGATGCTGATGGTAAAAATAGGAGACTACAGAAAACGTTATTATGAGTTAGATGTATGAGTTCAGAATTATTTAACGATACTTTCAAGATTTCCATAGGCCTGAATGTTACCGTAATTTCCTAACTATTAGCCGTGGCTTTTACATTGATTTTGCAAAATTGTTGTCAGCTATGAGGTTAATACACGGGGACAGGTATTAATATGATTTTGTTTTTTTTTTACTTGCACAAAACACTGTTCTGCAAGATATACACAATGCAGCTAATCAGGAAATCACTGTAAAGATCCCACAACTAAAATATACTTCCAGTAATTTCCTGTGTATTAGCCGCATTGTGTATAAGCCGCAGGACAGTGTTTTATGCAAGTTAGAAAAACAAAACCATATTAATATAAACTGAATAAATTTAGCAAAATCAATGTTTAAGCCGCGGCTAATAGTTGGGAAATTATGGTAAGTGTTGTCTTTGCTGTTATAAATATTTATAAAGAATAGCTGTTAGAGTGAATTCTGTTTAGGACATAGTCATTATTATTCAACATTACTGGAACATGTAGTGTGACAGGTATTGTACCGACTACTGAGCCTCTGAATCGAGTTTGCTGGCAATTCCAAGCCCCTACTTTTGGGCATGTATGTTTTTGACACTGAAAGTTGTTTAAGATGTTTCTAACTAATGCTTTTAGGAAGAGCCGCACAACTCCCTGGCAGAGAAATAAATGTGTGGCTTGAACACAGCACAGTCCGGTTACTTTTAACAAACTACCCTGCTAAGGGGCTGGGGAAAAAAGCTGAAAACATCCTCTTTCCCCATGAATGAGCCTAGCTAATATGCTTGGGTGGACAACAGCTTTGTCTGCATAGTGCAAAGATGAAGTTATGCAACCGTGGGGTACTCAGTCCTTATGTGTAGCCCAATGTGACCCGTCGTCGCCTCAGTAGCTGACTATCCCAGCGCATGAGGGATTTAAGTGGAGGCGAGTCGTGTGGAAACGTTTGTTATGAAGACAGGCTTACTACGCATTCCTGAATTAAAAAAAGAAAATGTAGCCATACAATTGCATATAAATTTAAATGGTAAATTTTGTACTTTGGGGGAGTCTGACACACACACACACACACCACACACACACACACACACACACAATCCACGTGATTCTAAACAGTGTATACATACTATGAGCACACATAATGTGCTAGATATACACTGGTCAAGGCTTTGTCCCAGGGCGGATTGTTATGTCAGTAACAGGAGGGAGTGACTAGGAGAGTAATCACTGGGCAACTAGGGATCGCAATGGCCTGACTGTGACATGTCTCGGGACAGCTTTCTTACTGATTTTCTTTTTTTGTCTAGTTATAGGCCTATGTGTATTCAATATAAGTTGAGATTGTGAAGAAAGTGTTAAGAGTCTCAGAATATGTAAAAAATGGCAATAGCAATAACAACACTAGTGGTTTTGTAAAGACTTGCACATATGCTGTGATGTGACGCAGTGGTCTTATTAGACAGATACAGTTCATTTGGGGCCAGAATCCACACCAGCACTATTGACAACATTCCAACACCCCCCCATGGCTGCTTCTCCATATCTGCAGCTACCAGATCCCGCATCGCGCAGTGCTAATTTTGGAACTTAGCTCAGGGTGGGATTCTGAAATTGGGAAGGAAATGTACGAGAGATGTGACTGGTGCTCTCTCGACTGCAGCAGTGGAAGGAGAGCCCCATCCCCATCCCCAGCCTCCCGACCCTTTGAAGTCTGCAGCTGAGGCAAAGGCTTGTGGCGAGAGGCATCAAAGCCATGCTGCCGTGAACATAGCCTGCCTGTAACTTGATTATAGAGGGATGTGTGCAAGGGTTTTCTAATCTCTCTCGGCTGTGTGCATAGTGCTCATTCTTAGCCTTATGCACAAAAATGGAGGAGGTGGAGGATCGAGGAGGATGTGTCTTTGGGCTGTGTGCATTTGTTTCCCCTGGAATGTGAATGAAGCAGCCTCTGAATTACAAGCAGCATTGTATGCCTGCATGTATGCATTGATGCCTGGGGATTGACTAGTCTAAATGGGATGGAAGTTCAGGGATATGGCCAACTTCACCGGTGTTCATGGCAGTGGATATGAATATTCCTTTATTGGGATATAACCAGATAGAATATGACTTGGTCATCATTTGATCACCTTGGTCATCATTTAACAGCTTTTATAGTTATTTCTGCTGTGATTAACATAGCCTACTTAATTGTTTGGTGAGAAGAACACCTGTTGTAGAAGTTGTTGTGCTGCAATTATTGCTCTTACTGTGACAAAATGTAATTTGCACGTTCTAGGGCATTTGCAAATTCTCCAATTTGGAGATCTAAAGTCAGCGACACCTTTTGACCCACTCAGGATGCCATTGGCTAATAGCCTCCAGTAATAAAGCCTATTTATTCACAAAGTAGAAATCTACAGTAGCCTATATCAGGGATTAATACGCAGTGGCAATGGAGAATTATCTAGCTTCGCACGTTTGTCTTCTGTCAGCACCGGTTCATCATGTCCCCGCAGGTGAGGATAGAGGAGGACAGGTCTGAATCAGTTGTGGAATTGATAGTGATGCTGACGTAGTTTGCAGTGGGGCTGCCAGTGACAGGATTGGTTGTTGCGGCATGGGCAGGAGGGGGTGGACGGGAAGCAATCGGAATCTGTTCGTTTAAAACCGCCTCCTCACACGGCGCGCGCTGAGAAACGCAAATCCTCTCTGCTTTCTCCATGTTTAAGTCTGCGAGCTACCCGATGGCGGACCCTGCGCCTAATATCATGCATGGAAACTGGTTCACCACGGGATACAGGGATAACGCTACCACCACGCCCGCGGGGGTGTTTGTGGAGAAGCCAAAGAAGAAGGGCTTTTGCCTGGTTAAAATGATGTCCCTTAACCACAAGAAGGAGACGAACAATCATCAGCACCACCACAACAACAACATGCCCTTCATGATTCATTGTCATATTGGGAAGGAGATCAAGCATATATGCAGCAATTGTAGCCGCGGCAATGATACACAGGATGGTGAGTGTGCTTGTAGCACAGTACCGTGCGCCTCGGGGGCTCTTGCTTCCCAGTAGGGATTTTCTATGAGAGTAGGCTACAGCTCTTTCTCTCCAGGTCTGCATTTATGCGAAGGATCTCTCTGGACACCACCGTTAAGGATATCGCTAGATGTGATAGTTTCTTAATATTCGTTTATGGTGCCATAAACGTAGGCCACACAGTACCCGTACTGAGCTGAGAGTCGTTTACTGCACTGTTACATCTTAGCTTCCTATTGATTTGATACGCAAATGCGCTGCAATATGCAGATTCAACACAAGTTGTGAATTTCTTGTAATGTAGCCCATTACACGGATTTTGCATTACAACTCCGCAATGTCCATCCATGCTGACTAAATCATGCTGCTCCCAATTGTTTTGGTCGCAGCGTGTGGAGGGGTCATCTGGTTTGCCACTCGCCACCGTAGTGGTCAATGGCAGAATGCTTTTCCATTGTAACGTTATGTCCGTTGAAGTGTTGTATTGACCTATTATGACTATATATTTAAAAAAAAACAGCATTTGTAATACATTATTTTATTTCAGGATTATCTAAAAAAAAATCATTGAAGTTTGGCTTATTTTCCTCTCAGGGAGGCGCTGCTCATAGCATTAAAAAAATTAGGCTAATGGCCATTGTACATTTAAATCTGTTGAGTGTTTTATTTGCTCTGTCTCCTTGCTTTAATCCAAACATAACCAATGCATTCTTCCTACTCAGTTTCTTGAGTTGAAGCTGCTGTCACAGGGTTGAAAGCTGCCTAGATACTGGGATAGGGGAATGGTGTTGAAATAAGGGACAGCCTGAAAGGAATGGATGTTTAACTAAGTGAGACGGTGTTCTATAAGACAGATGGGAAATAGTTTCATAGTGGTGGATTTAAACAGAAACAGAGTGGAGTTTGAAAGGTTACAAGGTGAAGGTGTACAGCACTGTTTCCCTTTTCATCTAGCCGCTTGCTCAAACATCTCATCATGCAAAACACTGATAGTACAGTAAGAGAAGTCTAATTATGGATATTTATAAGTATTTCCCAAGAAGAGGCATCTTTGGGAGACAGTCCTGCCACCCAGTCTTCAGCAGACATGGAAGATGCACAGATGGTCAGAAGCAGATCCCTTTTCGAAGCCTCTGCGCTTTCCCTCCTATTTCCTTTGATTTAATTTGGGCAAGACTGATTAGCTCTGCAGCTCCACGCCGAGGCTGCTGCTATTCCTGGAGATGTACAAATCTTTAGCGTGGTGCTTTGAGTAATGAGCAGAGACTGCCTTAGCCCTCATTCATGTCCGCCCTGCCACGGGTTTTGATCGCTCGTTCGTCTTGCCCCATGCTGACCCCCCACCCCCCAACCCAGTTGCAGTCCTGTCTCAGTGGGGTGTCCAGTCACACGCCAGCAGTGGCTTGTGGGATGCAGGCTAATATTTAGTCTGGGATGTTGTTGCTGGTGGCCATCTACTGGCGTGAAATGTGAATATGCGAGTGCAGTGCCTGTCCTGCTGGCCGCCCTATGGTTTGGCAGCACAAAAAGCCTACATGTGGAGCGGCACAACGTCAGGTGTCCTGTTGACATGGACTCAAATCCTTAGCTCTGGCCAGACATTTTTCCACTCTTGACACAGGCCTGTGTCTGTGTTTCAAACCTTAAAAGCTCGATGACAACACATGCCGTTTTTCAAAGTTCTTTGTCATAATGGTCCTGAGTTCCCATTTAAATGTAATTTTATAGCCTTTTCATCCATTCACCTTTTTTTCCCACCCTCATCAAAAAGAGTGCACATGAAGTCAAGCCCCAAACGGTTGGCATAATCAGTGCAGTGTGTTCAGAGTTTGAAGGTCGTCCCCTCCCATGTTTTTGTATTTTGATACTGGTCTTTAAAGATCGCCTTCATCCATTTTTAACGGCTGTGGTTGGAGAGGCTGGGGAACAAATGGCCCACTTCTGTTGCACTATGTGTGGTGCTGCTTGTTTGTGTATTTATTTATTTATTTATTTATTTATTTATTTATTTATTTATTTATTTATAATATAATTTATTACGTGTGCTACTGTCTTGCTCTGTATGAGATGCTGAAATCATCCACTGCAGGCCTGCTTATTAATCTGTCCCCTTCAACCCTTTGCCAGACCTCCCAAGAGGGCAGTAGTGTGGCAGGGTAGGCGTTTAGCAGGGCTTCATAATCCTCTATGCCCAGGTGTCCCACACTGACTTGTTTTTGCAATAAAATGCCTTGCTGGCCTTTACCCCAAACCCCTAGCCTAAGGATGCTTAGGCTTGTGTAATAAGATTACTGTCACAATGTGCCATATTTTCCCTTCGCGAAGTGGAAATAGCTATGACGGCATGATGCTCCTTCATGATTTGTCATTAAATAATAGCAGCTTGGCTTATGCACACCATTTTTGTTCTCTTCTGCTCCTTTGACTCCGTACTGTGCATTTTTGGTCACACAGCACTCTGTGTCTCCCCTTGCAGCTGAGGAGGTGGAACGACTGTCTGCCATGCGCTCTGAGTCCCTTGTCCCCGGCACCCACACCCCACCCATCCGCCGGAGGAGCAAGTTTGCCACCATCGGGCGCCTCTTCAAACCCTGGAAATGGAGGAAGAAGAAGAGTGAAAAGTTCAAGCAAACCTCTGCAGGTAAGGTCCCGCTCTTCCTCTCTCCATGCCCTTACAACGCTCAGACTACCCTACTCTGGGCTTGGGGGCTTTCTTTGCCTCTCCCTACCCTTTTTCCACCCCTCTTTCTTTCTTTCTTTCTTTCTTTCTCTTTCTCTCTCTCTGGTGGAGCAGCTCTCTCTCTCTCTCTCTCTCTCTCTCTCTCTCTCTCTCTCTCTCTCCTCTCTCTCTCTCTCTCTCTCTCTCTTCTCTCTCTCTCTCTCTCTCTCTCTCTCTCTCTCTCTCTCTCTCTCTCTCTCTCTCTCTCCCCCCCTCTCTCTTCCCTCACTGGCTCCTGCTGGGTGGAGCTTGCGTAAGCGTTCTTTTAAAGCCAGCCCTAATGGCATCACCTGGAGTCTGACCAAGCCCTTGGCAACATTTCGCTCATTTGGAGGTCGGGGTCCTGGGTGCCTGCTATGGTAGAGCTCAGAGGCAAATATGCCACAGATTGACCATCTCATGTTAAAAGTATAGACTTGTGCTCTGTCCTCTGGACAAAGCAATGTGAACCTCTAGGTGATGATGCATAGGGCAACATTCTGAGCAATATTGTTGAGCAACCACATACTGTAACTGGTTCTATGTGCTCTGATTGTGCTGATTTGGACAACCAACACTTGCCCATTGCCCAGCAACATTGCTCCCAAAAGTTTCCATGTGTATCGTCAGCTTTAAGTGTTTTATCTTTCACATCAGAACATGGACAGAGAGCCTCATTCGTATTTGATTGTTAAATGTTGAATTTCTGTGCCTACGATGACATCTGCCAGAGCAAATAGAGTTTCTTTCTTCTTCTTTCTTTCTTTTCTTTCTTTCTTTCTTTCTTTCTACCGACACCCTTCTCTCTTTCTAGACTAAAAACACACAGACAGACAGCCCTTTCCACCAATATCTTGTCATCTCATTGTCGTCTTTGCACAGTCAGTGTCGGGGCTGTTTCTCACTTTAAATAAGGTTTTAGGATTGAGCAGTTCATTAGTATATTGCTTGCAAAGCAATCTGTTATATTGTGAAATGATGATCAAAGTCTCAGTAGAGCGCTGATGAAATATGTATGAATGGAGTGCTATTTGCAGAAAAGTCTGCAAGTTTTTTTTTTTTCCACCACACAAGCTCAGGATTGAGGAATGATGAATGCAGTTGATATATCATGTTCAAGGTGATTGAGACTGAGTAAAAATTGATTGAAGGAGAGTGCTGTCTCCTTTGCCAGGGAGCTATTTTTAAGGCCATTGATGTGCTGGTTCACTGGTCCATGGTGGTCAGTGGCAGGTTAAAAGCTTGCTTTTAACAGTGTGACAGAACTCTGCACCTCTGTGTTGATCTTGTTTGACAGTGCTGAAAGGTTAACTTGTTGTCCTGAGTGCATTTTACCTTATAGCTTAGATTCCATTAAACCCTGGATTCTGGACACTTGTGCATCTTGTGTACATTCATGAAGAAAAAACACATTTGTCCTTCAATTATTCTTGACTTCTTCCTGATTTTTGCAAGTCCGAGTCCAAGATTTTTGCCTCGAGCTACATGTTTGGTGTGAAGAGTCCGGAGGTTCATTCCTGGTTGTATATGGCCTCAGTGCGACTGATGTTCTTCTTTATTTGGCAAATTAAATTTGGAGATTAAAATGACTTCAGTTTGTTTTAGGGATTAAAGCAACAAGATCCTCTTTTAGATCTATAACGCAGTACTTAAAATGCTCTTAGCTGTTTTTTACATGCCATTAAACTGGGGCAATGAATTCAGTACTTTCCCCGAGCCACAAGTTAAAGTACTTTCCCGAGTTGTGCTTGTTTTTTTCCCCCACAGAATGTCACTGAATGATCAGAGGAAGCCCTCTTGGCATTTACGCCAACGTGACTTAAACCCACACAATTAATGGAACTGCTGGGAAAGGTTTCTGCTGTCTGTTTTTGTAGCTTTGCTTAGTATGTAATGAGCTATTTTCTTTTTTTTTTCAGGTAGTGGTAAGACTTGGTCACATTTAGGAAACTCTTCTTCTTTGCTGTCAAGTCTTTTTGGGATTTTCAAAAATTGTAGTTTGCCTTATCTGACAGATCAGTGGATGTATGCTTATAAGGGGTGGAAGGGATTTGGGATTCTTGAAGCAAACAATTCTTAAAGTGCCCATATTATGACTATTTTTCAACAAGTTAAAATAGGTCTAGGAGTTCCAGAAAACATGTTTCTGAAGTTGTTTGCTGGAAATAGCTTGTAGGAAAAGATTCGTACCTACCTCTATTACACTCTTTTTCAGTCCCTGTCAAAGTGTGCCGTTTCTGCTGCTCATTACATATTAATGAGCTGCTGCTCCCTTACCCACCGCCCCACTCCATTAACTGTTACCAGGGTCATTCGTGCCAAATCAACAATGCCTCCAGCCTAGCCTGACCATCTTGGCTACTGTGCAAAGGTATCTGACATTATTTTTCTTAGATATGTAGGCTTAAAATACAGTTGAACTCGTAGGCTTGGTGTGGAGAGGTGGGGTGTTGATTATGCAACGTCTGAAACACGCCAATTCAAAATCCCCTAACATCTACTACACCTTCGTTTTACATAGTACATCAGTAACACTTAGCCTACCATAATCTCTATGTAAAACGGTTAGCTTGCTAGCTAGCTATCTAACAGTGGAACTTCAGTAGCCTACAACATAAGCTTAGCTATCTCACCTAGATGTAGGAAATATGTAAGTGATGGAATAGAATGAATCCCATGAACAAACCAATAACTACACCAACCTGATTTTGTGCCTTTTATTCACGTTTGTTCAACGATTTATTAAGTATAAATCATTTTCCCCTGCCCACTTCGATGCAGTTCCATAGATTTCCATTATATCCCACGTAACGTAATTGCCCTAAAAGGAGGTGGTGGGTGGGAATATTGAAATGTTTCGGCTTGTGACGTCAAAAGCCTTGCCGATTTTGACCAGCTCACCCTGGAGGCTGAAGGCAGGATGCATCCAGAAACCCTTATCTCACTCAAAACAGCATGGGTGTTTTTTTTCCTAAGTTTGTATGCGTGTGGAAGCACCAGAGACACACAATAACACATCAAATCCCAGAAAAATTGATTTTTTTCATAATATGCACTTTAAAAAATCAATTAAAAAATCAATTCCCTAAAAACTGGATCTAAATAGAAGCAAATGCTTTATACCACTAGCCTGGGTGCCAGATGAACTTAGCCCTGCCCACAACATTTGAGGACTAGAATCTAAGAATGGCTCGCCAGGCTATTATACCCCTAACAGACTAGTATAAAATGGAATCTGGTCTCTTTTGTATAGGGAACTTTATCTAGTTTAGAAAGCTTAAGTTTGTAAATACATTTATATATTGTTATCTATATAGTATTAATTTAAATCAGAAAAATCAATATTGAATTGGCAACTTTTTGTTAAAAAAAAAAAATTGTAATATAGAATTGTGAGATCTCTGACCATTTGGACCCCACGGATGTATGAATTTATGTCGGTCAAGTTGTTAGTGAACAGTAATTAAAGCAAAGATCTTCAGTTTAGGTCATACTCTTGGGGTTAAATGTGGACTTTGAGTTGGTCCTGTCGGCCTACAAATCAGGTTATACCATGCAAACTCAGGATTCTGTGTTGTGTGGTATTTTAATATTTGCCCAGTTGTTCCATGTAAACTGATTGCCATTGTGGCCTTTTACATTGGACTCCCACAGTGTAGGAAATGAGAACTTTAATATTAGCACATGCTGGTCTCTGATATTATGGCTAGAAATTGACTTGTATTGGGGAGGCTAATGGGACAAATCAATGGAAGAGGTAGGCTAGTAGAACAAATCATGGTTTGTTATGGAAGGGGCATCAGTAAGAGGAAAAAAAGTGCCAATATGTGTGGTCACTGCTGTGTTCAATTCAAATGGAAGGGAAATGTTTTTTTTTTTTTCTTCAATGTCTGCATTGGAGAATCCGGTCAGTGTCTTAAAGTGGTGCACTATCAGTCTAAACACATAACCCTGTGATGGACATCACAAGCCTTGATCAATGGAGAGTGATGTTAAGAAGTTGACCCCTGGGTTGAGGCCTGTCCCTGTGGAGAAGTGACATTCGGACAGCCTGCTGACTGAGTGCTGATGGTGGGGTTCTTTACCTCGGTCCGTTCTCTCTTGCGCCTGCCATGTTAGTTTTTCTACCCGACTATTGAACTTTTGAAAGCACTTTGTGTTTGGCCCATCCTATATTTGCTGGTATGAAAGAAAGTTCAGTATGAAGGAAATGGTTTTCAGCGTATGGGTTTGTGCATTCTAATAGTTGTGCTGACCTATTTTTTTTTTTTCAGTTTCAGTTTTCAGTTTCTTGCCTAATCATCACATTAGACTTTTCAAAGAAAGTGAAATCCCATCAGACCTGTGTACGGTTTGTTTTATGGCAAGGTGTGGTAGTCCATTTAACTGTGCGTGTGTGTGCGCTTCTCTATACTGTATGTGTGTGTGGCCTTTGAGGCTGCTTGTGGCTGGTTGTTGGAGTGCTTTGTTGTGCTGTGCTGTGGGCAGTAGGGAGCTGAGGCTGAGGGTGCAGATGCTGCAGGTAATTGAGGGAGAGGAGATCACAAGAGGATTAGGTCAGATGCTGCTGGGGACGCTGGATGAGAGCAGACTGTGGGGCTTACCTCACAGCAGTGTACCGCCACTCCCTGACAGCTGTGTGTGTGTGTGGTGTGTGTGATTAGGAAGGAATGGATGGAACTGAGCAGTTGCTGATTGATCTATCCACTGGAAATTCAGTCTTTCTTACTGAAGTAGATTTCATAGGCATCCATAGTGAGGCCGTTCGTTTATTCATTCATTCATTTATTTATTTATTATTTAGCCTCGATATGGATGTAAATGCATGAAATCTACTTCAGTGAGACAGACCGAGATTCTAGTGGATAGATCCATCAGCCACCACTCTGTTCCCTTCATTCCTTCCCAATGACACACACATACACACACGCAGTGCGTGCGCATGCACACACACACAAAAGGGGGGGCAGTACTTTCGCCATTTGCCTTTATGCATTGTACTTGTCTTTCTGACATGTACAGCCTGGGCTATTGAGTATGGCTGTGGGAATGAACCCCTCTTTAAAAGCCTCGATTTGGAAGGAGCCTGAGTGGTAAGAAGAGAGCTGAATAACTAGGTCACTTTTCCTCTGGATATGACTTAAAAACCCACCCTTCACAACACCACTTAAAAGTAAGGGCCTTTTGATCACATGCTATGGTACATTTCTACACTCCATCCTGTACATATGAGTTACATTTCTCATAGCATTTGAATCTTTTGATTCTACATGAATGTTAATGGGCACGGGGCAAATAAATGCATACATCAGTGACGTGGGAGCAGCGCCAGGCGACTGGTTGGTGTGAGGCGCCGCAGTGAGGCGCTTGGTATGCCTCTGGAGGCGGCACGCTGGAACCTCTGAGGGGGTTTTGGACACCTGGAGGGGGGCTGGAGGGGGGCCCAGGCATTACTGCATTGAAACCTCTGCCATCTTTCTTTCTTTCTTTCTTCTTTCTTTCTTTCTTTCTTTCTTTCTCTCTCTCTGACATGGGGGCGGGTGTGTGTGGGGGGTGTGTTGCTGCTGCGGTACTAAAACTGTCGCTGTGCTGCACTGACCTTGTTAGCAGCAGGCTCAATAATGGAGTGTTGGAAAAACGAGAGCAGCAGTGTTGACCCAGCTAAGCGCCCTAACTGGTGTCGTCTCTGAGGGGTTCCGATGTTGTGTTGTGTCTCAACTTTTAATGCTTCCAGTTTGTTTGTTTACCACTGTTTTAGAGAAGCCTTTCAGCAAGGGGCTGGGTTATCACATTGCACAAGTCATTTAGAGCTTGCTTTATTCCTGTTGTAAAGTTGACAGTGTGTGTGCAAGTGACTGCATGTAAGTACTCAATTTAATTAGTGTTAAGATAAACAAACAAACAAACAAACAAACAAACAAACAAACAAACAAACAAACAAACAAACCAGTGTAGGAGTAATCTGGGGTGATAATTCTGTTTCAAAATCTTCATTTTGATGTCTGTAATTAGTCTTAAGTCCTGAAAGGAGGTGATGAAAGTGCCTGTGGGAAAGAAAGGAAGGAAGAAAGAAAGAAAGGAACAAAAAAAGAGGGGGAAATATCAAAATGAGCTAGAAGTTACATTTCACATATATATCCAGAGAAAACCTTTCGTAACCGTGCATTATTAACACATGTCTTTGGTAACATGGTTTGTTCCCAGTGCGTCTTGCTCTGTATGGGTGATGAGTTTGGCAGTGATGAACCTGTGGATGCTGCAGGTTGATTGGTCTACCGACGGCTTGATTATGCAATAGGTCCTGCTGTAGCTTGCCCTGCACAGTTATGTCATAAATCCTTTGGTAATTGCTTCTTTCATTTTGTCCTGTTTAAATGTAATCTGACGGCAGGGATGGTTATGACACAGACACAGACACAGACTGCTCTCCATTATTTGCTGGGTTCATTCAGAAATGTAATTTCAACCACTGACCGGCTCTGTGTCCAGTTAAACTCTTGAAGGTTTGGAGATATTCATGTGTCTTCGGTCCTGCAAATAAATTGGCCAAATTTGTGTAAGTGGAAAAAGCTTGTTTAAATCCCATTCAATGTTTTTTTTTTTTTGATAATTTCCTGTGCTTTTCTAAACATACTTAATTACATTTCCATGGCCTTTCAAAAACCTACAGTCATGGAAAAGTTTTGAAATGCCAATGAAAATGTGAGACAGAGAGAGACCACCAGGGAGAGAGACAGACTTCCACAGACTGCCACCTACTTGTCTGATGAAGTCATACACAGACTTTAAGACGACAAATGTAAATGTGATTTGTGACCCTCTTTCACTTCCCAGAAAGCATTACTGTCTTTACTTGGACACAGGCACAACACTCTTAACTGCACTGGCATGCTGTCTGCATAGGCACACTTACACAACTGCAAAAGTCATTAGCGTTGGGTCGTTGTGTTGGTGACGGAAGTACCTCATTACAGGAGCCCCTCTAGTAGCAATGCTTGACCACCAGCAGCACAGAGGAAGCGATGACCCTGTAGCCACCAACCCTGTGTGGGGAAACAGGGAAGAGGGTTATTGATCTGATACTTCTGCTGGTGCTGGACCTCACTCACATACACTCGCTTTTCTCTCAGGGGTCTTGCACACAAACACAAACATGCTGAAACACAAACATGTGTGTCTCTGTGTGTGTGTGTGTGTGGACACTGAGTATTACCTGACCCTTAGCTTTACTTCACCGCTTGTGTCATAGGATGCAAAGTGAAAACCTTTGATTTTACATCACTGTGTGTGTGTGTGTGGCGATGAGATGAACTCGTCTTCTCGCTGAATACAGAAGTGCTGTGCCGTGCAGCACTGCAGTGGGGGTTTGAGGGAGGCCGTTTTCACATGCAGGCGACGAGGGCGATGGGGAAGAAGAGGTTTTGGGCTGGGTGATGCAAACTCCAGTGTAGGCGTCCTCAGCCAGTGTGCCATGAGAGCATGAGCAGTCCCATTCTGAATGGTGTCAGCCACAGCATCTAGAGCACAGATGCACTCAAGTGGTCGTACAGGACATGTCATGCTTGTGACTCCAGGCAAGCGTCTTTGCCATTTTGTACACGAGCCTGATTTCGCTCTTCTCTATTGGGTCATATATGTTACAGACCCCAGCCTCTACACACACACACACACACACACACACGTGCACGTGTGCCGAGTTCCACTGGGGTGTGTGTTGTGCACGGAGCGCCGTTCCTCTGCCTGATCATCATTTCAGGTTCTTAATTGGTTTCTTTGCAGGGGTAGCTTTTGAACTGACTAGCATGGCGCTAAATGGACCCAGTTGCGTGCAGTGGCGGAGATTGTTAAGTCCCTCAACTGTTTTGAGGCTAAAAATAGATGGGAGCAGTCGCGCTGGGACATGCTAGCTCGTTTAGAAAGCATTTCGCCAGATAGACCGCCGGGGTGCATTCAAACACCATCCTTTTGTCATTCTCATCCCATGAAAGGGAAGGTGTTACATCGTGCTCTGGCTTTGTCTTTGGCCTCTAGAGATGACCGGCTCCTGTGACTCCACGGCGAAGGATTTGCGTGATGAAAAGAGAATGACTCTCTGGGTCTCCTCTCTTCAGTCAGTTTGGCCCGTGCAGTATTTATGGAGCTGCTGGTAGGCCTTTCCCAGCTAATGTGTGATACGCAGAGAAGCATTAAGGCAGAGATGAGTGCTCATGTGAAGCAATGCTCTCCATTTCTCCGCTGCTCTGCTGGTGGCTGCACTTAATGCACACAGCAAGCTCTCACTAATGGCAATAGAGCTGTGCGTTGATACTGAAGGTTCCCTCAAATCAGATTTAACAAAGGTGTTTGTTTGTTTGTTTGTTTGTTTGTTAGTTTATCTATATCTTTATTTAGTTTACAAGTGACTGGTGTTTGGATGTGGATTTTGTGCATTGCCCTAGTTTCAGCGATATGTCTGTAAAATGTGCCAGAGGAAGAAAACTGATGCGCCAACACACTAGTTAATAACCAGTGGTCCCTAACCATGGATTCAGTAATGTAGTTGCAATGTGGGAATCAGTATTTTTATTCAGTGGTGGTCCTGGGGTTACATAATTAGTCAATATGGTGAAAACCCCTGCTCCAACACAATCACAAAGGTCCTGTCTGACCAGCCCACAGGGTCTGGTGTTGATCTTGTCGTCAGCCTGTATTCATACAAGTGAATTGCCTCACTTTTACAGGGGCAGAGGCCATAGGGCTGTATGCGGTCTTCCACTGCAGTCATTCCAAAGGTACCACAGCGGCTTTTCCAGTTCATGCTTCTTTCTCTCTCCTCTTCTTTTCTCCTCAGCCCTGGAGAGAAAGATGTCCATGCGGCAGAGCAGAGACGAGCTGATCAAGAGGGGAGTGCTGAAGGAGATCTTCGAGAAAGGTGCGTCTAGTCGCCGCATTCAGAAGCTCACTGCTCCACAAAAGCCTGTAGAGAACCTGAGACCATTTTCATGGAGTTAAGTGTCTGTGTGTCTGTGTGTGTGATCGGTGACTCATAGGAAGGAACCAAATGAGTGGAGTGATTTCATGGGCATTAGTCACATGTAGATGGGAAGGTATGGAGGGCTAGAAACAGCCAAATAAGAACTGAGGGACTATGTACTTACAATCCATTTCAGTTCACTAACTAATAAAGAGGTGAATTGGTATGGTGAATAGAATTGGTTGTTCTAAATAGCTCCTCATGTTTAGATCGCTTGATTCTTTTGGCAGTAAGTCAGGAGAAAAACTTAGACCTCAGTTATCCATAAATAATCCTATAAAATGTCTTATATCCATATAAAATGCAAACAGGCACAGAATGCACTTTGAAAATAATCCTGCAACATGGGAATCAATGTTGTTTAATATAATATAATATAATATAATATAATATAATATAATATAATATAATATATCATAACATGTCAATGGGGACCAAAAGTGTATCCTTGTCAGGTTAATGGGGCTAAAGACTTACCACATTTCATGTGCTCCGGTGTTTCGGTATCGTGGACAAAAAATGGGGGTAAAAAACCCTCTGGTGTATGACGGCACTGTGCTAGTGGTAGCTGTGCTCATAGTAATAGGAGCGCTAATAGTGAAATGGTTTGGCATGTGCTGTTCACGGAATTACATACTGAAGGTAGTGAGCACATTGGGATCATGTAGCCCAATAGATGCATGACTGAATATTTGTTGTTGTGTAACCTTAGCCTCTCATGATGTGAATGTATTCTGTGATGTTTCACAGTCTTTGTTATTTAATGACTACTATTTCTCCTGATCGATCCCAATCAATCCCATTCCTACCAGTGCCAATGTTGGCTAGTATCTGCAGGTTGTGCGGGTGAGTTTCTCCTGCTCCACTTTTTTAAAAACTAGACAGACGGGTTCAAATCAATCCCTCCCCCCCAGAGTGTGACCTTCGCCATGCACTGTCATGACGACCATGAATCTATGGGAGATGGATGTTTTCCTGGAAGGCCAGTATTGCAGAAGGGGACATAATGAAAATGCTGTTTGTGCTTCCTTCTGACTCATTCTGTCAGTTAAAGCCTGATTTATGCTCTCCTCTTCCTACGAAAATAGATATGTCCATTTCAAACGTTGATCTCTTTAGTCTGTAATGTGCGAAAGACTGATGAAATGAGCATAGACTACGGATGGAAGACTGTCTGTATCCATATCCGTTTTTTAATAAATGAGCCTTTACTGATGAGGATTAATCAATTGTTCTGTGTGGTTTTTTTTTTTACTGTAATATGTTTTATTTTCTCTCCTTTTTGGGTAGCCTTCAAAAACTGTGTTAATCTTGCATCTGATTGGCTGTAGAGGCTTAATCAGCTTATGGACTTACTTGAGCTCATAGTAGCAGGACAAAATTTGAGAACTCCGCTTGAAAGCACCCATTTAACAGAGCAGCCCCGTGGATAAAGTTGCCTGACCCTAAATATTATAAGAACTAATATTAGACTCAGATGTGTTTAGTTGGAGGGCACAATGGTCTCTGCATGAAGCAGCTGATGCACTGAAGCTGGCAGAAAACTGGGGTCCACAGTTCTGGCCTTTCATACTGTTCCCTCTGCATCTTCTTTACTGAACATTTACATAGAAAAGAACACTCTGAACGATGCATCAACAAAGCAACCAGTGAGAAGATGGTCACATCTGAAAGATGCCCTGAAAGAATGCAACCTAAAAGGAAGAACACTTGTAGCTGAAAAGGTTTTAGGGTTTGTGCAATTCATCTACACTTAGCCATCACTCACACAGGGAAACGGCAGGGCACATTCCTGTGACTAGGAGCAGGTGTGTCTAACCCTCTCCCTAAGGCGGGGAGCTCATATTGGCTACTACGGCCGATATATTGGTTACTGTACAGTTGAAGAGGTCAGCACTGGAGCCATCTGTCAGATATCAGCTCTGAGTGATTTGAGTGGCCTTGGTGTTAGACAGCTCTTCTGGTACAAATACACACACACACAAGGAGTGGGCACCAGATGGATAGCAGCTTGTGTGACCATCTCCTCTTTCTCTGTTACATCAGGACTCCACAGTCCCCCTTAACAAAAAGAGATGAGGGTACAACCTGTGCCGCAGGCAGGCTCAGTGCCTCGCATGTTAGATGGCCACAGGACAGTGGTGTATGGCCACAGGGCATCTATGTGCTGTCCAGACAGGCACAGGGGCAGTAAGTCAGCGCACAGACCTGGGCCAAGTCCAAGTCATGGCCTGTCCTAATGTCCCTCAGGAAAGTTTCTCACTGCACTACACTGCCAATGAAATCGGGGCTGCCCTTGTTTACATTTGGTCTTTAGGGATTGAACTTATTGACCAAATAAATCCACAGTACTGACCAGCTTCTGGAATGATGTAATATCCCCGTCTATGTAAGAGGGCATGTTATCCAAGACTTTTGATGTGGGTGCAGCATCTGGCCAGGCTGTCATAGAGTACAAGTTTGTACAGTATAGTCGACACTGTGCTGGCTGATGTACCCTTGGCTAAGGACATCTGGTTAGCGGTGGAAATGCGAATTATGTGCAGGGAATTTGAATGGGGCCAATTTTCCTCAGGCATTGTCTTCTACCCTTACCGTCCTCCGCGGGGATTCTATCTGCTCTTTACCAGCTTGTCAAGTTAATTACGCTGGAAAAAAAGATCATCAACATCAAAAGGACACCACTTAATGAACTAATGTTGCAAATGGGACTTTTTTTTTCCCCCTCCCTCCTACCCTTTCAAAATGTCTTTGTGATGATGACACAGCCAAAAGCTCGCTAATGGACTTTGTTTTGCGTCAGCAAGTGATCTGATCACACATTGTTTTTTTTTTTTCAGTGGACCAACCGTAAAGTTCGCCGTTCTGCCGAGATGACATTAAGTAACCAACTTAAAACACTTGCACTGTAGTTGACATTAAAATGCAGAGTATGACTACATGCAGTGTTATGTCAACGTGTTGAATGGCTGAATTGAAGGACCATTATCCTTCTCACAAGGCTTGTGTCTTCAAATGAATCAACTTAAAAAACTGGCATTCTTCCTCACTGAACTTACCTTGACATAACATACTAAAGGAACAAATCTGTAGTTCAAACTCATGAGGACTCATTCAAAGACTACTTGATTTGTTTAGATGAGTACACGAATCCACCCCGTGTATCTGAAGTGTTAATGTGCTTAATTGACTTGCTGCATCAGTAATGGGTTCACTGGTTTGTCCTAACTTGGTTTGTTCAGGTCCCAGTCAGAATGCAGAATCGGACTGCATTCTGCCTCTGTGTCTCTACCATTCCCAGTCTTTGGCTGGAAGTGCATCCTCATTGTAGTGGGTTTGATTATTCTAATCTATTCTTTGTTCTAATGTATTCTGAAGTGTTTTTCAACATCTCAGATTGAAAATGTTGTTTTTTGTTGTTGTTGTTGTTGCATTGCAGCCAGCATCGACTTCCGGCCATCAATGGAAGGCAGCGTGTGCCCTCAGGACTCACTGAAGCAGACCGTGATCCTGCCTCCCAAGAAGTCTGTGGCCTTCACAGGTGACGTTCAGGACACGCCACCTAAGCCCCCGCTGTTCCACAAGCAGCCCCCGGCGCTCCCCCCGAAGCCCTTCTCCCGGCTGCCCAATCACAACACAGGTGAGCTTATCCTTGAGGAGAGGAGGGAGGAGGGGGGGTGGGAATTGGCTTGTGAAATGGGGGAATTGTTTAACGTGGTGGTGCCCAATCCCCTCAACGAGATTTCTGTCATCCCCTGGACAAAGGGAAAGTGGATTCCAGGGTAGTGCCAGCTGGGCTCCTTCAGGAGTGCCTGTCCACAGAGATCTGGGCCGCGGGCCAGTACCAGGGAGAGAAGCTAGGGCCGCTGGGGCAGGGCTTTCTGACTTTAAAGGTCTCTAGGTGAAGGTCCTTGTTAACCCAGCTTGGCCCTGTTGTTTGAATGGCCACGTTTGTGAAAAGAACAACAGAAAATACAAATTTCCGTCACATTGAAATGACTCTTTTCTTTGCATTGTCACATAATCTTGTTGAAATGTAATGAGCTGGTGGAGCAGCTCTCTCTCTCTCTCTCTCTCTCTCCTCTCTCTCTTCTCTCTCTCTCTCTCTCTCTCTCTCTCTCTCTCTCTCTCTCTCTCTCTCTCTCTCTCTCTCTCTCTCTCTCCTCTCTCTCTCTCCTCTCTCTCTCTCTCTCTCTCACTCTCTCTCTCTCCTCTCTCCTCTCTCTCTCTCTCTCTCTCTCTCTCCTTTTTGTGTGTGAGATCATGGGGGCTGCAGATGGTCTCTTTGTGAAATGAAATGAGCTGGTGGAGCAGGTCTCTCTCTCTCTCTCTCTCTCTCTCTCTCTCCTCTCTCTCTCTCTCCTCTCTCTCTCTCTCTCCTTCTCTCCTTCTCTCCTTTTTGTGTGTGAGATCATGGGGGCTGCAGATGGTCTCTTTCAGATTAGTCTAATTAAATCCTACTTTAGCCAGGTCAGCAGGACTGCCTCTTCCTTTTCTACTACTCTCTCTTACTCGCCCCCTCTCTTTGTCATAAATTATATTATAGGGTGAAATAATACAATATGACGTTGTCCACACCTATTTTGGCCTTCCTTTACCTTTTGAATTCATTTACTGCTCTGGTATCCAGTAAATGCATATTGGCTCTATCCAGTAAGTGTACTCTGTATTCTGATGTATTCTGCTTGTTTTTTTGTGACTCCCTTCTCTGCTGTTTAAGAGGTCAGCCTTCATTTATGGATATGACTCAGGCTTGACACACACAGCTAATGTCCTTGCCCCTGCATCAGGCGGTAACCGTGCAAAACATCAGATGGGTGCAGTTTAGAACATCCATCTGGTATGGCAGACATGAAGTTGAAGCAGTTCAATGATACTTATGTACTTATATATAGGAGCTATTGCTGTTTAATTGCTTGTATAGAGATCTCTGTTTACTCAGATGAAACTGATATATTCAGACTTCTCTCGTAGATTATAGTGATTTACCTATTTTCAAACAATTTTTCAAATCTGCAACACTCTCAAATGCATCCTAAAACTGTGTGTGTGTGTGCACTGACGCCGGCTGTTGGCGCAGTGAGGACATGCTTTCTCCCGGCAGACTGGCACCATGCCAGCGGGCTCTGATCCATAGATTAGCCGGGCATAATGAATCCGGTTAGGTCGGTAGATCTTGGGAGCGGATGGGCACACGTGTGGCTCCCCGGCCCGTCGCCCTGTGGGCTGCTTGCAGGGCCAGTGGCCTCTCCCCAACTTGACACCTGTGTCGCCTGCCCTTCCATCATGCTTAGCCCGTCTTGGCCGATCATGAGACACCTTGGCAGATATGACAAGCGGCCTTGCTGCACATGAGGTCCGGCTTAATGGGCGTCTTTGGACGTTCTTATGTTTAGCTCTGATAAGTAGTGTATGTGCTTATAACCCACACCCCCCCCCCCCCCACCCCCTTTTGAGTGTGCTTCATGAAGTTTTACAAACTAACTACCATACCAACATCCATTGAGGCAACAAATCTTAAAAATATATACATACAAAATATTATTATTACTATTGTTATAGTGTACATTTTTAATTTATGTTAAAATAAGAGCAGTTAAAACAGTACGGTCAAATTTGACCGCGAACAGTAAATTAGGGGGGTAGCAACGAACAGTGTTTAAAGGTTAATGGATTTATCTGACTGTTTAATTTATCTGACCGTGCTTGTCCATCTGTCCCATTTGCTGCCCTGCTCCAGACTCTTGCCACCCCTCGAAGATGTCCTGTATGGTGGGCAAGCTCTCTCCTCCTCTACCTCCCAAAAAGGTGATGATCTGCGTCCCTCCTGGAGGACTGGACTCTTCCTCCTCGTCCATGCCCCTCACCACGTTCACCCAAAGAAAATGCCCCCCGCAGGGCCTGTCCCAACACCACGCCACCATGGGCTGCCACCCGCACCAGCACCCATTCTCCGGGCACCCGTACTCGCACCAGCTGCAGTATGGCACCATGCCCGCCGGGCTGCACCCACCCAGTCGCATCATCGAGGAGCTCAACAAGACGCTGGCGTTCACCATGCAGCGGCTAGAGAAGTGAGCAGAAGTGTGTGTGTGTGTGTGTGTGTGTGCACGCTTCACTCAAACAATCCCATTAATGCATCATCTTATTTGCACTAAAATCAGTGGGAAGGAATTGTCCTCTATATTGGCTGATGACAGTCTGGGGAAATCAAACCATAGTCTTCTCTTGTTTTGGTGGTGGCAGCAATCATTTTTAATGCTTTGCGTTCGGACACAGGTGTTTGAGGGCATTGGCTATCTCAGTGTTTGAGTGTCAGGGGAATTGGTATCGCGCGTGTTTTATAATGGGCATCCCAGAGCTAGGCACGCTGGCCCGTACTCCACGGCAGAGCACTCCCTGAGCCGTAATGGGGTCAGGCTCGTGAGGAGGACGTGACCTAGCTTCCTGCACCCCTCTATGGGAATGGCCAGCCCACTTCAGCTGAGCGGCGTATGAAGGTGAGGCGCATGCAACCAGGGCCACTCCTAGGATAGGTGTGAGATTGCCGATGGAGGCGTGTGTGGAACACATCTGGCTTCATCTCATAGCAAACCTCTTTGGCACAGTCCCATTGAGTAGGATGAATGTCTTCCTTACTAGATGACATACTTACACCACCTGGTCCAACCCCACAAAGCCCTATCCCTCACACACAGCTTGTGAGTCATCAGTGCATCAGTGCACTGTACCACTGTGCATGCTTTTGATGCAATTTCCTGTAATGGATGTAATCAGTTGCTAGAAAGAATGATCTCAAGTGAATTGTAAGTAATTGTAAGTATATAGAGCCTAGTATCACTTCAGTGTTTCAGCAGTGCAGCTGTAACATAAATACTGTATGTTGTTACCTTTAAACCAGATCTCTTCATTTTATTTATTTACTAAAGACTAAACTACATACCTGCTTTCAGTGTATTCATTTGTGTTACTTTGGAAGTGGGAAGTATGGGTATGCATGCAGTGTAATGACATGTACTTTGTCCTCTCTGTAATAGTTTTAGCCTATGTAGTGAGAACATTGCGTTCGGGACAATCCTTCATTAATAGCTTCCTGTCTGTTATTGCAAATCTGTGATTTTGACGAGTTTGGTTTAAGAGACCTGGATGTCTTGTGCCTAATCCTGACTAAGATGAATTGCTAGTTGATGCAAATGTCAATCTCTGCCTTCCCCTTCGTAGCTCCGGACTGCACGTCGGTCAGTGCGGTCTGCTGGAAAGCCGGCAGGTACCCACCGTGGTCATCGACTGCGAGGACGACAAGGAAAACATGCCAAACGAGTCAGACTACGAGGACCTGCCCAGCATGTACAAAGATGAGGATGATGAGGACGACGATGAAGAAGATGATGATGAGGAAGACGATGACGACGACACCCTCTTCACAAGTAAGCCACGCTCACCAGTCAACCACTGTTCCCAGATCAGATGAGCCCAGATTCGGAGGTGCCATAACTCCACTTATGACTGTCTGTCCTCCTCTGATCTGGGGCTCAGGCTCCCGGTCATCCACACTGCCCAGACGTGTGTGTGTGTGTGTGTGTGTGTGTGGAGAGGAAGTTTCCCCTGCCGCTGACTGCCCGGGGCTGTGACGTGTCTCTCGTAGGTTCCCTGGCACGGAAGGTGCTGAGGAAAGACTCACTGGCCATCAAGCTGAGTAACCGGCCGTCCAAGAGGGAGCTGGAGGAGAAGAACATCCTGCCCATGCAGACGGACGAGGAGCGGCTCGAGTCCAGACAGCAGATTGGCACCCGTCTTACGCGGTACGACCCCCCCTGCCCCCACACGCACATACACACTCTCACTGACACATGTATTCACACACACACACACTTACACTCTTTCTCTCACTCTCTCCCTCACACATGCACATAGACACAGTCTCAATCAAATTGATATTCACATGGACACTAATGCTGGCAAACGAAGTCCACACCCACACAGCTGTGTCATATCAAACAAACACAAAAACACATATTTCAAACACGCCCTCATGCATGTACATATACATGTGTACACACACACACACACACACACACACACACAGACAGACAGACAAGACTGAAATAGTCAGATGCTGTGACTTTGTGTGTGACCATCATGCCAGGTGTTGCTCCTCTTCCAGCAGACACTAGCTGTGTTGAGCGATCAGTTGAAATGCTGATACATTAGCATGACTTTCTGTAGTAGCTTTAAGTTCACTTCCCAAGATGTGTGTTTCTTTGGGCATTCATTTTGACTGTTCAGGGAGAATTCAGTGTCACGCTCTGTTTGGTTTGATTGAATTGGGTTTGCCAGCCAAATGTTTGTGAGAGAGGGTGGCTGTTTTTTTTTAAGCTGTAGCTTCTAATCCTGTTAGCACTTGCTATGTCAAGCTCCTTCGCATACAGTGCACCATTCTAAATTTAGGTCGAAGAATTCCTGAGTGCGATGTTGCTTGTGGTACACACATAGATACACAGACTCACACTAAATGCCAACCAACCCAACAAACAAACAGCCAAACATTCCTTCCTGTCTATTGTGCCCACATTTGATGGGTGAGGAGGTGGAGACTGAGTGTTGCCCACCAGCTGAACTACCCAGCAGCAGCAGCAGAAGTTGGTGGATGTTGGGGGCTGCCTGCCTGCTTGCCTGCCTGCCTCTAGCTAAGATGCTGCTGAGTGTATCCAGTGTGTGATAATGGCGCTAGAGAACTGAGCCTCCTCATGGCTTAGATCTCCCCCAGTAAGCTGATAGGCTTTGATGTCTCCATTCAGCATGCGCGTCACTCACTTTCTCTGTGTCCTGGCTGAATTAGCCATGCCGACGGCCGAGATGACTGCCGCAACTAAGCGTCAGCCTGAGAGACACACACACACACACACACACACACACACACACACAAACAGAGCCATAGGCACGAGCAGCAAAGAGCGGTACCCAAAACCCAACTGACCTAGTTTCCAGAATGGTGCAGCAGATCCCTCCCACTCGTTCGGCTTTCTTTCTTTCTTTCTTGCTCTCTTTCTGTTTTTACCTCCTGCACTCGTTTCCCGTCTCATACAAGAATAATAGTTGTCCGTTTAGTTTAGTCAATTCAAAGCTACTGTAGTACTTTCATAGAGCTGAATCATTCTATGAGCACATGTATTCTAAAGGTGTCTGCCGCCCCTAAAAAGACTGCAGTGTCTTTTTGTAAAGATCGTATCACCTCATTGAATTCATTTTGTTTTGTAATTATGTTATGTACTTTATGTGGTTTGCTACGTCAGTCCTTTTTGATTTTATCATTGTATGCATTTGTGGAGGAGATCCCAGGGTTTATGCTTTGGACTGAAAACGAGGGAAGACGTGAGGGCAAAGATGGATGTCTTTATCCACACAAGCCCATTGCTTTGGCCAAATTTGAACCAGATATACCATGCGTAAAAATATATTAAATCTTATCCATTTTGGTGGGATCAAAATGTGATGTTCCAAGTGTGTGGTTGAAAAACAGATCTCTCCACATGGTAGATTTGTCTGCCTGTGGCACTCTTTATAAAGACCAGGCTGAGTCTGTCCATCTCTCATTCTTACTTTCTTGTTGAGTACCTTTTAGGGAGTGCACTTTAAAATTCAGGCTGCTAAGCTTCCTTACCCAGCATTAAGGAGTCTGACCCCTCTAGGTGAGATTGCAGTGGTTTGATAAGCCGCCATTGTCTCGCTTTTGTGCATCAAAAGCACATTTACGTTCATTGTCCCTTTCCTCAGTCGGAGGACAAGACAAATTGTTCAAATGATAAAAAAAAGCCGCCTTGTGTAACTCCTGTCCTTTTATGTAACATCATTACGGCCCAGCACACCCTGGCTGAAAGTCTTTGTGCGCCAGGAAATGCATTGTGTAATGACCGGTGAGAATGACTAGGTTTGAGATGGACTGGCAGAAGCGCACGCTCAGCCCGAGTGAGCCAGCAGGTCAGCGGAGGGCTCAATCCGCTGAGATCAGCTGGACGGGTCTGAGATGGCGGTGACGTGTCGGGCGTGGCGTGGCGTGATGTGATGTGCTATGATGTGGTGTCTTTGGTGCGTTTGGATGGAGCTGGGCCTGGAGCAGAGGAGACTCGGGGACATTCAGCTGACAGGGCAGAACAAGGCTGGGCTGGGCTGGGCGATCTCGGGCTCAGACGCTGACCTGCTCTCAGTGCGCTAGAGGGTTTGTTTTTGATACCAGAACCTTTATTCACCCCCCCCCCCCCAACATATGATGAGTCTCAACAATTTGCCTTGCGCTCTTTTTTTTTTTCTTGCCTTCTTTGTGCCGTTTTCTCTTCCTTATAGCCTTTTTGTCTTTCAGTTTCGGTTTTGTCTTATTTCTTTGTTCTCCTCTGTCTCTCTCTTTTTCTCTCACTGTCTTTGTGCTTGCTTTCACTCCCCATTGCCTGCAATTAGTTCCTCAAAGCCCTTTCTCATGTCTTGTCGGTTGCGGAGGAACCAGTGCAGAGGGTCTTCCTCCAATGACTGCACAAAGACGTACTGACAGCCTGTACAATTTGTCCAATAACCAATTTTTCACACACACACACACAGACACACACAGACACACACACACAGACACAGACACACACACACACACACAGAGACACACACACACAGACAAATTGCCGGAGACTTTAATGAAGCTTTCAAAAGCTAGGATCAGATTGTCCTTACTCTCCATGCCTCTCAATGGACTGCAGAGAGCCAGCCTGGCAAGTATTTATTTTGCCGAAGCTCCTCCATCTTCAACTGTCACCCCTTGTCTGTCAGTGTCACTTAGATAACAGCACTTGGTTCAGAGCCAAGTCTGAGAACAAGCGTCAGGAGCGGGCAATAAATATGGGACAACAGAATCTTTTGTCATTCAAGGAAAAACACAAACAATATCCACATGCTTGTTTGTACAGCAAAAAGTAAAAAAGGTGATGTTGCTGTGTGTGTGTGTCTGTGTGTGTGCTACAGTAGGTTTGATTGTTGTTTTGATTTGTGCTTTTGCAGGAGGTTGAGTCAGAGGCCCACTGCAGAGGAGCTGGAGCAGAGAAATATTCTTAAGCGTGAGTGTTCAGTGTACATCGTGTATATATTACATTACATTACATTACATTACATATATACCATAACTAAGAGCGCTTTCATACCGGATCGTTGAATTGGAACGTGGAGCGTTTCCCCCAAAGATCGGTTTGCTTAGGTATATGTGAAAGCGGCAATCTCTCTCTGTTTCCGAACAAAACAAACGGACCGAAACCGCCAGGAAGAGGTGATCTCGGCTCGTTTCCAATCGAACTCTAGAGCGGTTCGTTTTTTTAATTCGGGAAACAAAATAGGTATGAAAGCGCCCTAACACATGCACAAATACACACAGAAATGTTGTCAACTTAACTCTTGGCAGATGAAAGGGTTCTGGGTTAGGTAGTTAGCAAGCATCTCTCTCCCTTTGGTGTTTGGGAGGTGAGTGAGTGTGGCTCATTAGAAGAGGAGGATCCGTCAGGGCCACAGAAGGAGGTCTGGCTGCAGAAGGCGGCGATGCCAGGATGAATCAGGATGCAGTGCCAGACAGCCACAGACACACTCTCAGGCAGTCTCATCCCACTCAGCGCACAAGAAGTTGCTAGGCACCCATGATGAAATGGAAAAGGTTGCCTGTGTGTGTTTTAACACACACACATACACTATGCACATATATGTATGTGTGCACTAGTGGTTGAAAGTAACAAGTAGAATAGTATAGTACATAATACAACATAAGTTATTTGAATATGGATATGGGTAATGTAGATTAAACCAGTGGTATCTAAACTTTTGATTTCTGACATTTTACAAAAGCAGTGTGTTGAGGTATGACCCACACAGACTGGCGATATAGTTGAATCTGCGATATAGTTGAATCTGTGGTAAAGTAACACTCCAAGTGGCTGCTTGTTGCTGTTGTGGATCTTCAGTCAGCAGCTAGTATCACCAGGAGTATCAGCGTCAGAATCTCTCCCATGTTGCCATTATAAACCGCTCTGAGGGCTTATTTAAATGCCATTATGATTGGAATCAGGTCACGTACGGTGTTCTCCTTTTACCACTAGACAGCAGCGGATTACAGATGGGACTTAATATCCTGAGAGTAAAAGAGAACTCCAAAGCCAGTTGTGTGGCTTTAAAAAAGAGGAAGTAGTTTACTTTTAGAACAGTACAATCTGTGCTCTGAGCTTCCTGTGACTGGCCGTCTCATACATATTTCTATGGTCGGTGCACTCTCCTTGGATGGCAGAGATTGGCAGTGGTTTGGACATGTTTTCTAGGAACTTTGTCAGGCTTCATCTTTTGGTTAAAAATCTCCTTTAAAGGCTTGCAATTTGTAGTGGCAAACTGAACTCTAATCCTTCATTATTTAAAAAGGAGATGTTCCACAGACCACACGGGAATAGACAGAACTACAGGAGAGGCTTGTGCTGTTCTCATTAAAACAAATACAGAGTTGTCCTAATGAAGCAGACAGGCAGGTGAGACTGTGACCAGTACGAGGGCTTCCTCATAAAGTGTGAAAATGTGGGACATCATCATTATCGCTGGCGTCGCCGTCAGCGCTGTCCAGACCTTGCCTGGCATTCTGCTGTGCGCCCCCGTGCCGATGAGCTGTCCCGGCAGCCACCACTGCCCACTCAACATGTGGGGACTCCTTCCACATCTGACCTCTCTCTCTCTCTCTCTCTCTCTCTCTCTCTCTCTCTCTCTCTCTCTCTCTCTCTCTCTCTCTCTCTCTCTCTCTCTCTCTCTCTCTCTCTCTCTCTCTCTCTCTCTCTCTCTCTCTCTCTCTCTCTCTCTCTCTGCCACACAGCCCGCAATGAGCTAGAGGAGCTGGAGGAAAAGAGGGAGCTCAAGCGTAGGCTGTCGCGGAAGGTGAGATATGAACCACTCTCTGCTTCTTATTAACCGCACTTGTGCTCCACTGTCCCAGAGGGCCGTGTGTCTGTGTGTCATGTGAGGGCCGTTGGTTTTGTTCCTTGCAGCACGTGGGGAGCATACACACTAGACCAGGGGGTTGGGACAAATAAGGGAGTAGACCTCTCCCTGATCCACTGTGGCAGCCCGTGTGCAGGGAAGGGAGGGAAAATGGTGTACATGTCCCTGACATTATGGCATCCTTCCTGACACACACGCATAAACACAGATCCAGGCGTTTGTTATGAACTATTTGGAGAAATGGTGGGAAAGCCTTGTTGACTTGCCACTGAAGTGCACCTAAATGGATTTCAGAAAATACACACACACACTTACTTACTTACTGACTATTTATTTATTTATTTATTTATTTATTTATTTATTTAGAGAAAATCACTTTTGTGTATGAAAAGTGCATGTTGCCAATTTGGTGAAGCTCCCCTTCCTAGTCCCATTGTTGGAGTTTTAGATGTATAGTTACAGTATAACAGTATAGTTATAATATACTATAATAGTTAGATGTACAACTTGCTTGAGCCTTCCTGGTGCAGAAAGCTTTCAGGTTTAGGACTGAAGCTCACTGACACAAGTTGGATGAGTGAAGTGTGGTGGTCTCCCAGATGTGTGTGTGATCCAGTGCAGCTCACTGGCTTGTTTCTCTCTCCCAGCTGAGCCAGAGGCCCACGGTGGAGGAGCTGAGGCAGGCCAAGATCCTCATCTGCTTCTGCGACTACGTGGAGGTGGCCGACGCCCAGGACTACGACAGACGGGCCGACAAGCCCTGGACACGGCTCACTGCAGCCGATAAGGTGAGCGCTGGGGAGAGGGGACTGACTCGGGGTCGAGTAGGGCAGGACGGGGTCGAGTAGGGCAGGACTGGGTCGAGTAGGGAACATGCAAAGGCTCTCTGACCGCTCGCCTGGTTAGACATGTTTATCAGCCCTGTTCAGATTTCAGTTTGTAAAGCGTGAATCCACAGGGAGACTGGAAATGGTGAGAACGATCAAGTTTGTTGCGTGCCTTCACACATTTCTGCAATAACTAAATGTGTTAACATTATGTAATATCTTCAATTATTGTGAAGAGTGCATGCAGCTTGCATGGAGGGGGGGACGAGCCTAGCCAAACACATCTGTTTTGTTCTTGGTTTATTTTTTCATTGTTTCATTACACTAGAGCCTAGGAGCACAGACAAATATAAACACAACTGTATAGCTTAGTCACACATGATCTCCTTCAGGAGCATCCAATGGCATTGGTAGTTGTCTTTTCGCCAGCACGTTGGATTAGCGCCTCACTGAGCACCCCCTCTATGGCGATATAATGTTGCTGACACCCATGATGTGGTTAGTGTATTTTTATTTATTTTCTCCTGATGTGTTAGGATGAGTGCCTCCTTCAACTGCGTCTCAGGCTTTGCTCTCCTCCTCTTGTGTGTGTAGTTTTCTTCCTTCTCACAGAAAGCAAAAACAACGGCAAGTGCTCCAGGCATTTTCAGCTCATTGAGTCGTGGCTCAGATTTTTTTTAACGAGCATATTTGTTTTTGTGCCCCCACCCCCATCCTACCCCGCTCGGTGATGCAGTCAGGGTTTAAAGGGACACCAGGCAACGTTTTCGTGTTAATTAATCATCTTCGTAAGTCGGTATATGGTTAAATGACTCATTTATCTCAAGACTCAAATATCCCACTTGCAAGTTCGGTGTATCCTACCCGCCGACTGAAGCAGGATCAGTTTAAAGCACAGAGGCAGGCTAACAAAACGCTAGAGATTGTTGCAAACGTGTGTATAATGGTAGAGCCGGCGAAGAAGCAGCGAAAACCCTTGACTGAAGACGCAAAGAAAAGGAAAAGAGCTTCAGACCGAGCGAGGGGGAGTTTCGTAGAGAAAAAGCATCAGGCTTGCCTGGTGTCCCTTTAAGCAGGGACTAGGTCTACTACCCCCAGAGCTGGCCACGTCTGGGGTCAGCACCTGAGACACATGTGGTGTGACGGTGCGTTGCGTAACAGCTGTGTTGCATAAAACCGGAGGAGGAAGTTGGGGACAGGCAGAGCCCCAGGGCTACAAGTCACTTTGTCCTGCACTACGCTGATGATGTCCTGCTCCTTTCCAGGAGGGGGGGGGGGGGGGGGGCTGGTGTGTTTGGAAATACAGATAATATTATTTTCATTATTTTCATATATCATTGTTTTTTTCCAGTAGGTCTAATACAGTAGTTTTGGTTATCTATAGTACCAGTCAAAAGTGGTACTATAGATAACAATCAATGCATCAATGCGTTCGTATCTTCATCTTCATTATAATTATTTTATTATTTTATAATGAAGGTTAATTTTTACTTAGCATTATGCAGTTGAGTAGTAAGCAGAAAGAGTGTAAACAGAGCTACTTTTTTAATATTTTAGATTCTTCGAAATAGACATATTTTGCTCAGCCTCTCAACCAACTTCATGTCATCACCTGGAATGGGTTTCCAACAGTCTTGAAGGAGTTCCCATACGTTTTAATCACATTAGTTACTTTTCTTTCACTTTTCATTTTGTTCAAAAAACATTTAAATTGGCTTTAAAAATGCCAATAGAATGCAAAACTGTCAGGTAGCTAAACAGGGAATAATAAACATAATTATTTCCGAAGGCCTTTGAGTTCTTTGGCATTTTTCTACTGTGTGCGTGTGTGTGAGATATTTATAGTACTACATACACGTGCAGCTCTACATGTTGAGATATTTTTGGACCATTTAGAGGTTAACAAGGAGGTGCCGTTTCCTTTTGATGTCGTGCTTTAAAACTTAATCCATTCAGCTGCACATAACAGGCCCACTACTCTCAGCATGGGGAAGTAGTGCAGGGTCCATTTGAACCGGTGTTTTTGTGTTCCTGCATGGGGTTGGGGAGAGGGGGGTGTTTGAGGAGATGGACCAGGAGAAAGAGAGGAGTCTGACTATTAAATGGAGTATGTCATGAATCATGTAGGTCCAGTGGATGCAGGAAGAGGATGGATGGATGGCCGGCTCTCTGCTCTGCTCTGTAAAGAGTGTGTGCACAGTGGAGTGACTCCATCTTGTGTTGAGTGCTCATCACCTGTCTATAGCTCTACTCTCTCTGACTGAAGTGCTCTGTTGATCTGTTGCAGGCAGCCATAAGGAAAGAACTCAATGACTTCAAGAGTAATGAAATGGAGGTGCATGAATCAAGCCGCCATCTAACCAGGTAAAACCATTTGGAGTTTATGCAGCCCCATTCATAGGGTTTTTGAGTTTTTGTCTTATATTAGAAGTGTGCATGTCCCTCATTCTGCAGACCAGCAAAATGGCACAACAGTTGTTAGTAAGTTCTTATAAGGAATCAGACATACTGTATGACAATATATTAATGCCAGTGGCAATCTATTAATTGCCACTCAGCTCTGTAGAAGGGAGCTGCAGAATTTATGAATTTTAATTTATCATGCCTCTTGAATGTGTCTTTTCCCCTCTGGTCAAACTGATACTGGTGCACTTGCATTGTGTGCAGAATGTATGCATGCATCTAATAATGGTGAGGTCTTGGAAATGGTGCTCCGTGTTTGTTTATTTGCGTGTTGCTGAAGCTGCTGTTCTGTAATTTGCTTGCAGGTTTCACAGACCGTAGAACACCACTGTCTTGGGAGCTGTGCCTAGCGGGGTACTACTCTCCTCTCTCTGAGAACCATAAGTGCTGGACGGTTCAAACGGTGCCCGCATCTACAAAAAGGCCATGCGTTTTTTTTTCAAATGCCTTTGCAGATCCCTGAGACTCGGACGGTACTGTCCACCTTTGTCCATGGAGACTGTTTATCTTTTTTTTTCACTTATGCCAAGACAAGTCATCCCAGATATGGCATACACACACACACCCACCCCAAACCTGACCCAGCCCATCACGTTTCCCTGGGCTCTCAGGCAGGAGCCTAGGGGGCTGTGGACTGCAGAGGAACTGGGATGGGATCTCATGTGGACACCTGTTCCCTTTTGCTATTGAATGACACAATGCTGATGGCTCATATTCAACACTTTTTTTGTTTGTTTGTTTGTTTGTTGTTTTTGTTTTTGTTTTGTTTAATTTTGTTTTGTCATTCATGTGATTGTCACACTACCCTCAGGGGTGAACACTGAACCCATCCACTGAACCCACTTGACCCTTAGACTGTTTGGCTGGGCACGGTCAGTGCAACCATGTGTCCAGACCCTGTACTAGTTTTTGTTGGAGGTCTGGACATCATAGACTCTTGTGCAATATACCTAATTTCATGTGTAATATCAACCTCTGGTGGCCAATGTATGCTATTGCCCATGTAGTCATTTGCTCCCCTCTTTCCTACTGACAATGTGGACATACTCTGCTAACTGTGAATTCTTGAGTGCCAACTCTGCACTCGCTTTTACTTGTATATTGTGTTTATATTAAGGTCTTAATAAGATATTTTAAATAACTTTCTCTGGCATTATTCTGTATGTCTGTATACAAATGGTATTTGTCAGGGGTCATTTAACAAAGCAGAATTGCTCACAGAGTTCTATTTAAGGACTTGTGGAATTTTTATCATTATATTTTAAGTTATTATTTTTTTAAAGTGGCACTTCTTTTTTCGGCCAGCGGCTGAGGTTTATGGAGGGCGTCACAGATATATCTGTGAAGAAGCGCATGAGTCTAAGCAGTGCTGGCTATCCAGGGATTTTTTTATTCATATTATCAGTGTTTCATTTTTTTTCTCATTAATGGTGTAAAGAATCCTGCCTAGCACTCAGACCTTTCATGAAATGCAGAGATGCACTGCACTCTACGGCCTATCATTCATTCTCGATGCTATTAGGAAGAGCAATACTCATTGTATTAGCAAGCATTTCTGTTATCTTTTATCTTTTTGCAACAGACCTTATGGTCAAAAACAGTTTGAAAACATTGAAGTTTTTTTTTGTTTGTTTTTTGGAAGGGGGGGTGGGGGGTAGAGACATTTTTAAATGCTTGCTGTCTCACTGTTCCTTGCATTAGTGTTATTTGCAATATAAACTTTGGATTTGTTTTCCATGTCTAGCAATAGGTTAGGAGAGGAAGAGGATTAGGACTGTAGGTGCAGAGTACACCAATGACGCATCCTCTATCCCCTGAACGAAAGCTCATTGATCAGTTAGAGCAGCTAGTTTGAGTAAATTCAATGTTCTTTGCATGGGAAGATGCATAGTGAATCAGGCTCTCATCTGATGCTCAACCCAAAATAATTTTGAATCCAACAACATAATGGCACCAAATTGAATAGGCTACATTTCTTTTTTCCTATACCAAAACAAGTCCTGCACAATGAGCTAAACTTGATTGTAGCTTACAAAAATGGTAACCAAATCTTTGAGAAGACCTGATGATTATGAAGCTATCCTTCATTTTTGTGATCAATGGTTCCAAAATCAAAGTGGTTGGGACTTGGGTTTGTTATGACTGTCATTTTGTTGGATTAAGGAATGTGAATTCAGCAATAAATAGTAATTTGTCACATGTACAGAGAATGACTGGACTTTGGTAGTGTTTTTTCCTACTTCCCATATCTCAACGCCACAGTACATAACAGCAGGGTGTTTACAGTTACAACACTTTAAAACAGAAGCATCCAAGTTGCAGCACTTGATGGCTTTAGTTACATAAAACTGCCTACATGGTCATGTTTTACTATAGGACCATCATTAAAATAAAGAGCATGCTGGATCATTTCAGCTAAGACACTAGACTTGTCATTACCATTTTGCCATCTAGGAAGAAATGGGGTGTAAAGTTCTGACTGAAAGGGCACACATGAGGATTGAGTGGACTCACAATGAGCTACACAGATAATGAAATTATCAGTTGATGCTTTTACTATGAGCAATTTTCAGTCTGGCTAATACCTGACCGATTCTCAAAAGAGAATGGGTCTGGGGAACTTTGTTCACTTCCTATTTCCAGTGTAACCAAAATCCTTACATTGGTACATTAAACTCTTTCCAAATCTTTTTGGAAGTACAGTATAGCATATGTCTTGTAAATGAAGGTTTTAAATACAGTTCAATCAATTCCAAAATAAGTCAATTTAGCTTAATTAGCACCATCAGCACAGCCACTGCAAATGCACTCAGATATATTTATATGATTTCACCCAGGGTAAAATTTCACCATTTGAGACATTAACACTGAATATTCTTTCATCTCTAATTACGAAGGAATATGATTGAATGCTGACAGGCTTTAGGTTGTTATAGGAATGTTCCAATATATTGACCAACATCAGTCTTGTTGACTGATAACTTCAATCGGTATATTTATATGATATTTACCGATGGCAGAGGCTGATGTTAATCTGTTGCATCAATTCTGCACAAGGTATGTTGTGCTGGCTTGGAATACTTGAAAATGGTTGTTTTCCTGAATATTTTGTTTGTACTCTAAGGGTATAAACAACAAAAACTAAGAAAAAAATATCAGTATCGGCATCGTTTATTGGACAAATTGTTATTTTAAACATCAGTATCAACCCAGAATTTCTCAATCGGTGCATCCCTAGCAATAGAAATAAAACACAAATTCAAATCAAAACCATAGGCTGTATTTGGACTGTCTCTTTCCATTATAGTCAAGTTTTAAGCCATGACGATTATGCAATTGAAACCTTGGAAATGTATTTATGTGTTGCCCAATTTACCAATGTGTATTATGAGATCTTTCATAGTTTTTAAAAGATGGTTCCATCTGCAGTTGATGACTGAAAATATTTATTTTTCTGAACAGTGTCCATTTGTATTCTGATGGTTATTTAAGGGAACAGTGCACAAACCCATGTTGTCATAATTTGTCCTTACATAAAAAACATTGTTTCTTTGTTGTTTCATTGGTTTAAAAAGGTGATGTCACCCTCATTACCCCATGCTGTATTTCATTCGAAATGTACAGTGTAACAGATTTTGTAATGTACAGAGTGAAACTGCATGTAGCTTAACTAATCTGTTTTGTCTTGGTGTATGCAGTTTCATGAGCAGAAACTTTATTAAATTCTTTTTTTTTTTCAGCAGTGAGCGAGCAATGAATCAATTTGCATTTGATAAGTAGGCCTAGCCTACAAATGTTTTGTGTGCATGTGGTTCACAGTCTACATACATATACACATACACTAGATAGGCCAACGCAAAATAATTCAGAAGTATATGCAGAGGTTGCACAGAAACCACCTCTCAAAAACACTGATATCCCTTTGACTATTTTGAAGCCATTTTAGCTGGATTCAAGTGTGTGTGTGATAAGAGTAAATATATATTTCCCCATACCACTTCATAGGTACTTTTTGGTATTGTTTTACACAGAAAACACGTGGTTTACACATTAGTGTGTAACATTTTAAATTAATTTCACCTACATTAATGAGGACACTAGGGAAGAGCATAGGAGCACATTCACAGGCCGGACTAGTAGGCCTATTAGTCCCACTAGGTGGCGATAAATTACCACCAGGACTTGGTCTGCCGGACCTATGGCAAGGACAATCGCGAAAATGGCGTTTTGCCCAGTTGAAAAGACAAGCTTTGATGGCATTGATAGCTTTGTCACAACTTCGTAGGCCTACGAAGTCTGCATGATCAAATGCGATCTTCAACCAGCCTATGTGGTCTAAAAAGTAGGCTACGCAGACTAAAGTCTAAGGGTTAGCCTACACAGTTCGCCTCAACTTAAGAATTGTATTTATCAGAGCACTTTTTAAAAAATAAATGTAGCCAGCAGCCTGCATGTTTCTACTGGGGAAATTATGTCACGGCTGAGTTTCGTGCGGTTCCGTGCCTGTGGCGACCTAGTTGCTGAAAAATATCGAATCTGGTGCCTGCGAATAACAGATATTTTACCGCCAGTAGTCTCCGGTGCTGTACGGAAGATGAAGTTTTACATCATGAATGTGCAGACGTTATGAAGTAAAAAGACTACATTTCCCGTCGTCAACGGCAGCGTCGATCGCGGCACCATTTTGGTGTCATCTCATGAATATGTAGCTTTTTTTTATTTGCGTAAGAGGTCGGGCGACGTTCATTTTGTATTCTCACGTCGCTACTATTTCATGCGTAATGAGGTTCGCTCCGCCCGCCCCTAGATTACACTCCTACTTGAGTTTCCTTGTGGCGATAGTCTCCATGATTTGACATCGGGTGGTTGGGATAAGATCTCGACAAGAGAAGATAGACAACTGGATGTATGGCGGTATAATTTCGCCATTAAGGCTGCGGACGCAAATGGTGTTCATTTTAGCCATAAATCACATGGACTAGGGGGTCTTTTTCTAAGTACGTATCAGCGGTTTACTTTGTAGCTACTTGCGGAAGATGGAAAGTGCGCGGACTGTTGTGTCGGCCGTCAGGCTGGCAGAGGGCAGCTCCATGGCGGTAGGCGCAGCGAAATCCAGCTTGGACGCGGGTGGTGCGAAGTTAAAGAAACCAACTGGACTGGCTACCGCTCTCAGATCGGTTGTGGATGATGGCGGTGGAGGTGAGTCCAAGACGGAGAACGGGGGACAGCTGGGTGCCCCTCGCGTGGATGTAACGTTACGCAAAGGGAGTAAACAACCGCAGGCAGCTGCAGAGACAATCGTCGCGAATAAAACTACTGTCAGAACTTCAAAAAATGGCCGCGGTTTAACCAGCAATTCGAATTCGTTGCTTTTAAAAAGGAGACGACTGAAGAGGAATCTCTCCGCTGCAGCAGCCACCGCTGCCACCTCAGCTGTCTCTGCTGGGGGTGGAAAGATGAACTCAGCCTCATCTTCGTCGTCTTTGCACACACGAAGCCTTGATAGGAAGACTTTGCTTCGGCACCGACAGAACATGCAGTTGCAGCCATCAGATAGACAGTGGGTGCGCGCGGATTTACACAGGGGATCCATACATGTCCACGACAAACTCACGCCCTCATATCCTAGGCCGGTGTTGTGTACACTGGAAACTACGGCCGGTGAAATAGCTAGTCGGCTAAGTCAACTAAGTAGTAAGTCAGGATCTGTTGTACGTCTGGTAGGTAAAATCTATCCAACGACTGATCTGAATGGCAATTGTAATGGCAAGTATAACTTTAACCACCCGCTGTGTAAACATAATGAAAATGTAAGCTCGGGGTACAGCCATTTGAGTCCCCCCAGACGCTCCGAATACAGAGGCCGGCAGACAGACCAGCCAGGTGACCGATTGAGACTCCTGCTCTTAGACAAGGATGATGATGGGCACAGACCTGAATTTGATATCAGTTTGTACTCGTCTGATACCCAGTCAGACGACAATATCCTACACCACTCCTTGTGCGATTTTAATTCTAATATAAATGCGGACACGCCGAATGATGACGATTCAGAGAGGAGATTCAATGGGAATGACATCTGTGGGAGAAACTCTGGTTCAGACGTCGAGAGCAGCGCGTTCGACGACCTTAGTTCTGGGGCCCGACTTAGCGAGCATCGGGACTCCCTTAGCGATGACATGATCTTGGGCACGGATGCATCTGCTCTGAGCCCCACGTTTGACAGTGCCACAGAGGGCCTCGACACATATGGCAGTTCGTCTGATGAATTGGAGCATGACTGCCCTTCGTCAATCACAGCCACTGACACGTGCCCTCAAGATCTTAGCAAATACCCAAATGGTAAAAACAACAGTGGCAGCAGTGGGATATTTGGCGAGCACTTAAACGACAGGTCAGGAGATACTGAGACCGACAGCAGGCTCGAACCACAATTTCTGGGCTGTATGCCACAAAGCAGTAGCTCCAGTTCTTTGTCCAGGGCCTGTTCTACAGGTAATACAACCGACACACAAGACCCCGACAGCCACCCTGGCAGTGAGGAAACTGGGTCGGCGGCAGACGATGATGCCACCCCGGCACTTTATGTTCAGCTGCACGGCGAGGCTGCCAGGAGACTGGGCCGAGACGAGAGGCCTTTGCAAATCCAGAACGACTTTCTCTTCAAGTTGGGATTTAAGGACCCGTGGCGAGTGCAAGAGGAAGGCATGAACACCGAATTGGGCTCCTTGCTACGGTTTTACGCAGGTAACAACTTCCTTAAACGTTCTGTACTGAGCAGAAGTTCTTTAACATGAGGTTGTAACAGTCACGTGAGTGTCTCACACGCCCCTGTTTGAGCGGGCTGTCAGTGGATAGTAGCAAGCTGTGTGCGGTTAGCAAGCTTGCATGGGGGTTTTTCATGAGTAGTCTGTGTGATAATTCAAACATTGCTTGCCAAATTGTTGGGTTTTAATGGTTGCACATAGAACAGACAAAACTGGTACCAAAAAAGGAATCTTCCCTCTTAGGTGCTTGTGACTTATTTCTCACTGTTCCTGGTGGCCACAGACATTGCTTGATATTGGAGGTGTAGTCCCATCAGCTGGGTTTTGCAGAGTGGTTCTAGCTCTGTTGTTTACACAGCTGATGGTGTACATTAGCGTAGAAGCCTCACTATCCATGGCTATTAGTTCACCTTTGTCTGCAAAGATAAGCTTGTATACCATGAACCTCTGCTGACAAATGCTGGACAAATACCATTACATTAAGTATCAACCCTGTATCCCTTAGCCCATACTTTTGAAATGGGGACACACTGATTATGCTTTTCACATGCCAGCAGATTCCACAGACTACGTCTTGGAAATGTTAGTCTGTGTTAGTCATAAAAATGGCTGTAGTTACGCTGTGCATGTTAATAATATTTATTAAGTAAAGTGGAGAGATGTGAAAATTCTTCCTTCCCTCCGTAATGCTTGGCCTAGACTTGGTGGCATTGGTATCACCGTTGTGCTACTAGCACATGGACTTACAGTCCAGGCACTGGCTTGTAACGTGAGCACCGGCCTTTCACACCTTCATTGTGGCATGGTTAGAGTTCCCAGGCAAGGCCTGCCATGCAAAGCAAAGGCCAGGGCAGTGCTTGAAGGCATGGTCTTCCTCCCTGAAGGCCGCTGCCAGGATACAAGATGAGGGCCTGCCCATGATATCCTCTCTCTCTCTCTTCCCTCCCTCCCTCTCCTGTGAATGCCTTACTTCTTTTCTGTACGTGCCGCTGTTGTGAGTAATAAAACATGGCAGCGCACTCTGCTCCCACGGACGCACATGACACAGCCACAATGGCCGGCGTGGCCAACTTATGGCATTTGGACGCAGGCCTTTTTCCGGCTCCTGCTTCATTACCATCAGAATGAAAAGGGGGCCTGAATGCACTGCTGGAGGAGAGGGTGGGGTTGGTGGTGGGCTTCAACGAGAGTGAGAGAAAGAGAGAGAGAGATGGAGAGAAAGTAGGGTGAGCTGAGTGCAGTGCAGGGCCGAGTGAATTCTGGTCATTGAGATGCCGCTGGGCTGCTGGCGTGCTCCTCCTGTCCTCCCTCTTCTGCGCTGTCTCACGGAATGGCCCCTGCCAGAGCCCATTTGCCAAGGGCCAGGGAGAGAGAGAGAGAGAGAGAGAGGGATGGAGAGAGAGGGAGAGTGGGATGGAGAGAGAGTGAGAGAGTGAGTGAGTGAGAGGCAGCAGGAAGCCCTTTCATTCACTCAGCTGAGGGAGAGCAACATGTCCTGAATACCAACAGGGCAAGCTTTAGAAAAAGAAAGAGAGGAGGGCCTTTCTGCTTGGCCAGTTGTAGTTCATCGCTCTGAACATTCAATCTGCCAATCTGGGTTGGGTGGGAGTCGTTGGGCAGTGTTAAGTAACAGAGGACAGCATCCGAATGTGTGTGCAGGGAAGCCTCGTGTCTGGGTGTGGCTGCTGCTTATGTGGTTCTTCGATGAGATGGGGGAGAGCTCTGACCAGAAGAAGACCTATGGAATGTCCTCTCCGAGAGGCCCTTACTTCTAGCTGCATTTCTGTTTACGGTTGACTTGAATGGGGGAGTGCAACTGGTATGTTGCATGACTCTCAGTTCACAATCTTCAGTGGTGCGTGTATGTGTGAGCCTCTGTTTGTGTGTGTGTATGTATGTGTGTGTGTGGGTGGAGGCTTTATCAAGTGAGTCAGCGTGTGTGTGTGTGTGTTATGTCCATCCTGGGCTTTACTCAGCTTTTTCCTCATGCCATGTGACTGTGATTAACTCGAGTCACCTGAGCCCTCTACCAAACTGCCTCATGTTCACTCTCATTCACTCACTCCATTTCGTTCTCCTTTCTTCACTCACTCACTCACTAGTCCCTCAGTTAGCAGAAAAGAAAGTCCCTCCCTCCCTCTCAGTCGCTTGGTGTCCCTGTCTCTCCGGAAGCTTCTTTGCCGCACCCCTCCCCCCGATCTGCAGGCATGAGAGGAATGTACTCCAGCTCCTCTAGAATGTCAGGCATGCCTGGCTTGGGGAAGCAGTGGGGTTTTGGGGTGGGGGGGGGGGGGGGTTAGAGGGGGATACCAACACTGAGCAGTCACTTCATGACTGGCAGCCACTGGGAGGAGGTGTGTGTGAGTGTGTGTAGAGGAGTGTTACTGTCCCTCCCTATCTGAGTAGGTCAGAGCACAGCTGCCTAATGCATAGTAGGCTGTGACACTGAAGGCCTCGCTGCATGTCTGCCTGATGTGTCGAGAGAGAGAAAGAGATATGTTTGAGACAGGAAGTGTGCCGTAGCCTATCTAATCTTCTGTAGGCCTCCCAAAGGCCGTAGCCCTGGCTTGTTTGGCCTCTCTCTCTCTCTCCTCCTTTCTCTTCTCTCTCTCTCTCTCTTCTCTCTTCCTCTCTCTCTCTCTCTCCCCCCCCCTACCCACCCCAAGAAACGGCCATTAAAAGTTTGTTCCTTAAAAAGTCAGATTGACTGCTCAGCCGGTGCAGACTGTCTGCATCACACAACCAGGCCATTGCCCTTAATTATTTACTCTTATTGCACACAGCAGATTTCAGAGTCATACTCCTAAGGCGTCATGTTGTAAAAAAATGTGGCTTTTCTCTAACATTAGTAGTTTGACATCATGATATTTAAATAATGTTGAATGTGTAATATGCAATATCTGCCAGTCAGTTCTGCTGTCCAGAGATTTGAAAACAAACGTGCCTCTTCTCTGCCGCCTCTCCTTCCTTTAGCCATGTAAAGCCCTCATCTATCATGCACATGTGTTTGATTCGCAACCTGCACTCCCAGTTCCTGAGCTGTTGTCATGTCTTGATTGGTTTAAGGCTCCCTGTGGATTTTCAGGAAGGAGTTTCTCTAGCTGTTTTTAGATAGAGATCACCCAAAATTCACGGGGGGAAGAGATGTCTTTATGCCGCATTATCCGTCTAAAAAGGAGGTGAAAAAATTGCCGCCTTGGTGTGAGTGTTCACATACAAACCGGCATGTTGAGGAGTCAGAAGGCAGGACCCAAATGAAGCGTGACATGTAACTTTGGGCGTGAACTGTAATGCATGGGAACAAACGATGCCCCTGTTATAAACTGTGCATGATTTTCAAACAACGATAGCTTTGACATGCATGTGAAGTGTGGAGGTTTTTTGTGCCATTATAACTTAACATACTAATGGGTGTTAAGATGTTAATATGTTGCTTTTAAAAGTATAAATCATGAGCACAGTCCAGCATAGAACGCAAACCTGCAGTGCTAATGCTTGGAATTCTGCAAGAGTATGAGAGTATTACTTCAAAGCTATCTGTTGTCAGATATGTCATACGTCCCACTTGTTTTAGCTTGTTAGTTTGGCTGTACACAATGCATGTGTATTTGGGCTTAACAGCACAGAACAGGTGAAAATGTGAGGGGTAACGTGATAATGTAAAATCTTGCTAGGACAGATGCTCATGGTAGTTCATGCTTTTTTATCGCTAGATTTTAGGATATATGGCACCCGATTGCATTCAACTCTAGAAGACGGTAAATGACTGGAAGCTTTGTGTATTTAAAAATTGTCGTAGTGTGCTGTCTCTGATATGGGCTCTGTGCACTAGCTAACTTAAAGTCGGCAAGATAGTTTTCTGTTCGCTGACATCGCAGTCATCAAGCACCTGAAGAGGAGTGCTTCACCAAAACGTGTGCTCACCGAAAATCTTTCCCTCCTTATTTGATGCAGCCACTGCTCATAGGTTGGCGTTTTTAGAAAAAGGTGGCATCTAAAATCGCTTTTATAACAGCCATGTCAACAAGCAGGAAACTGGTTTGCCAACTTCAATTAAGCTCATGCACAGAGCCCATTGCTGCTTTTGATCAGTCAGATATATATTATACATATATTATACATGTATTATATATATATTACATGTCAAATTTCAACCAAGCAAATAAACAAAAAAGGTTGAAGGGTATTCTATAGGCTAAAGGCTACTTCCACATGCACTCCTGGTAAAGTTGGAGTGCTGGGTGCCAGCGGTTTGAACTTGCCTTCCTCGGTCCATTTGACACGTGACAATAGACACACCTTCTCCTATCCGTTACCAAAGGCTTGTACTAGCATGACATGGGCAGCCTCTGACCCTGAGGCCACACCCCAGTCAGTCCTACAGTCCTATCTGCCAGAAGCCAGCTGGGTGGGGGGGGTCACGCCACGAGCATGTCCAGTCAGCTGAGAGGAAGACCAGACACCTAGGAGCCGAGCTGCCCTCTCCACGTGTCAGTCCCACCTCTGGCTCTGCTAACCCCGCGTCCCAGTCCCGCTGCGTCAGGGGGTGTTACCCAAGGACGTTACTTCGCTCAAGTGGAACTGATGGCCGCGCTGATGGTTAACCAAATGTTAAGTCCGAGATGTCCGAGACGCCAGCACGGTCAACCCTGTGGGCTTCATGATGTAATTCTTGATTTTTGTGTTGGCCATGATTTGGATTATGTTGCACCCTGTAACTAAAAAATGCCACGGTTATTATTTTTGCATGGTCACATGGCACTAGCTAGGCTAGATCTCTGACACCACATCTCTGCATGCACAAATTGAGCCACATGCACACATCTGATTGCTCCCTGAATAAACTTTGTTTATGTCACTTTGTTAAAAAGCTGGCAGTAGGAGATGTACTTGCAGGGCTTGTGGCACCCTTGCACTCTCATGCTGGTGATTTCAGCTGAGATGGAATGAAGAGAGATAGGGAAAGAGAGAGAGAGAGAGAAAAGGTGCTTGCCGAAAGACCAAGCCTTTTAAAGCTCCATAATGAAGCCTTGCCATGTCTGAGGAAGTCACGACGACATCTATTATGCACGTATCAGCCTTTCTCACTCGCTCGTTTGCTCTCTCTCTCTCTCTCTCTCTCTCTCTCTCTCTCTCTCTCTCCATTCGCTCTCTCTGTCTCATGTTTGTTCTCTCCCTCGCTCTTGTCCTCCTCACCTCCTTCTCTCCAGACTCGCCACCACAGATGGGTCACACATCCACACATAGCATCTTCGGCCTTCTCCAAGCCTGCTCCGTGGCGCCGGGCCAACATTTGTTTATCTGGATGTGTGCGTCTGATGCCATGTGCACACTACATGCATTACAGTGCTTTTTAACCTTTTACTGATGGTTGTCCTGGCAACAGGTGTCAGGCAGCCATCCTCTTTTGCGCTTTAACAGCAGTCATTTGTCCAGACATTCTATTTGTGTGTGTGTGTGTGTGTGTGTGTGTGATGGAGACGAGGTGTCTCAGTATGGATAATTATAATTCTTGGTAGAAACAGTAATACAGGTGCAGGTGTGGTGTCATCTGAAGCTTAGCCTCCTGTAGACATGACTAGTAAGGCTGCTATCCTTTTCTGTCTCTCTCTCTCTCTCTCTCTCTCTCTCTCTCTCTCTCTCTCTCTCTCCCTCTCTCTCTCTCTCTCTCTCTCTCTCTCTCTCACACTGTGTAGCAAGTGTATCCACTGGCGAATGCCAACATCTTTTTCCTGAACTGCCACTTTGAGACCCATTATGTAATTGTCTAATCTGATTTGACACTGTGTGTGTGTGTGTGTGTGTGTGTGTGTGTAAAAACAAGGCAAGGTGGCGGGGGAGTGGGGTGTGACTGGAAGAGAGAGGAGAGGAAGGGGTGGTGGTAGTTGGTGGTGGGGATGAAGGATGGGATGTCTCCGCTTTGAGGAAAAACATGCAGTTATGTAAGTGTGTGTGTGTGTGTGTTTGGTGTGAATGAGGGCTTGAGGAGGTGGGACTTCGGAGTTCTCAGTCAATTTCTGTCTGGCTGAACGGAGGGAGAGAGATTCAAGTGGTCTGTGAATGACTTCTAAAACCACTTGGACCGTCTTTTTTTTCATATGTCTGTTTATTATGGAGCGTTGTGGTGGGCAGTGTTTGTGAAGTGCTTGTTTTGTGTTATGTGTTATATGTGTTTGTGTGTGTGTGTGTGTGGCTGGGGAGGGGCCGCTTTCACTGTGTGGTGTGGGAGAGTGCAATGCAAAGTGACTTGCAATTTCCAAATGTATGATAACATGAAAATATATACATCACTTATAATAGTTATACTGAATTAGCCTGCTTTCTGTTCTCGCTGTGCGGTTGCTGTCCTTAATTAGGCATAGGTATTCTGATAGTAGGCCTCTGTCATTAATCAGGTAACCCCCCTGTGTGGAAATAGGTCTAGACTAGACATCATGGGCGCTATTATTCAGGCAATTAGTCAGAAAGTGGAGCTTCCCTCTCTTGTTCTGTAAAATGACAGTCAGACTTGTTAAGCTCTAACTCTGGAGTCAGGACTAGTGAGAGAGTGATTGGGAAAATGCTGGCTTCTGAGGCATCCTCATCCTTCGTGGAGTCTCTCTTTGCTTCCTCTCTTCAAGCTGTAGTCTGTTCAGCTACGTCTTGGGAGTTTATTTGGTCAGTCTCATCTCAAGGAAAAGGAACAGGTCTGCGTACATAAGTGGGGCTACTTCAAGAATCTCATTTCCTAAAGGAAGAAAAAGAGTGCTGCACTGGATCTGGGTGACTAAGAATTATGGAGAATTATGGAAAACTATTTCAGTTAAGTTTGGATTAATTGCAGCGACCAGTCACTTTAAGATGTCCGGTAATGATGTAGAAAAGGTTCCATTGTCCGGGTTGCCATGGCAATGATTGGACATGACGGACATCATGAAAAAGTAAAATCTGATAACATGGCTATGTTTGGGGAGTAAGAAGAGCTTTTTGAATGGTTTATTTTCGATTGAAGTCTGACAAAAAGAGAAAGAGGTATGCTCATTTTTTTGTAAGTAGTTGGTCCCAGAATGCTCAAGGAATTCTAACAGAATCAGATCGATCACCTTCTCTCTTACGTAACCTGAAAAGAGGGAATGGCCACTTCTCCATTGTCCAGCCAAAGCTGGTTGAATTAAGGTGTATGGAGGCTAATCCCTTCTCCATGATCACTTCTGGTCCTTAATCATGTCTTTGCGACCCGGGGCTTCCTCTGGGCTATTGTCTCTGGGTTTCTGGCCCCAGCGTTATCCCTGGCAAACCTGTGCTTAGTGGTGCTTGAGGCGGTGTCAAGGTAGAGGGCTGGATTAACTGAGTCAGGCAAAGGCGATTCCGTGCCAAATCAAGTCAGATAACTAAAATAATCACTGACGTTATGTCAAAGCCTGCATTGCTAATGAGAGACAGTGACAATGACAGTGTTGAAGTTAGTTGAGGGATTGTTGGGGGAAGTTCCATCCAAGTGCAGGGCCCGGCCTGGCCAGTTGCTCTCACCGTTGCTCTGCCGTCACTCCTGGCTCCTCTGAGCGGCCTCACAAAACTTCTTTCGTGTTTGCTTTAGTTCTTGTCATTTTATCTCCCTTGCTCTCCCTTACTCTGTCTGCCTCTTTCCTGTGCTCTCTCTCTCTCTCTCTCTCTCTCTCTCTCTCTATCTCTCTCTCTCTCTCCTCCCTCTGAAGCTGATGTGTGTGGTTTATTTTCATCACGCCATATCTCTCACGATCGTTAAACAGTCACCTTGATTATTTTGCACCTGGAAATCAAACAAGCCCCTCTGCTGCAGTGCAGTAGACTGTCGTGTCGGCGTAATATTTAATCATATTTAAATATGTTTTGCTTTGGTTTGGTCTCTGGGCCGCAGAGGGGGGTGGGGGGGGCACTCCACTCCGGAGAGTTGAGAGGCCTGCTGATAAAAAAAAAAAGTCCATTCCTCAGGTTCCTCTCCATACTTGGCACACACCTAAACAGAGGTGAACGGCTTTTGATCTGTGCAGTGCAGTTTTGCAGTGAATAGCAGTGTTGTTTTTTTTTTCGGGGAAGGGGGCTGTCATTTTCTTCCAAGCTAGTTAGTTAGTGGGTTGTGGGGGTGAGGGGTGGTGATGGTTGGTGGGGGGGAATCAGCAGTCTCTTTCCCTGTCAGAGCACAAGGGGGAGATAGGCATAGCTGTCTATTCCCAGCAAAAAGAAACCAAAATAGCTTGAACAGTAAGACTGTAAACCTGATCTGAGCTGAGTGTGGTATCTCTTCCCCGCCCCCTCCCTGGCTGATAAAAGCCTGCAGTTCCCAGTATCCAGTCATGACTGATATGGAATCAGCTCTGAAGTTTTTAAAGTGTCATCCGAACGTCTCTTCCAAAGCCTATTTGCAATGGAGTGGCAGCGAAGGGGTCTAAATCCTTCCCTCCTCTCCCCTCCTCTCCTTTCCTCTCCTCTCCTCTCCCCTCCTCTCCACTGTCCATGCCATCGTGCAGGCCGACAGAAAGGAAAGATTAGGCCCAGAACAGTGGGGCGCTCGGCTCACACTGCCCAGCTTTGATCAACAGCGGCCTGCCTAATGCCCTCCAACATCTGCAACTTTAAGCATTAAAGCCGTCCAAATTTTCTGATTGGAAGCGACGCTGCTGGATTTCGGAAAATGATGTTTTGGGCAGATTTTTGTATTTTGTGCCTGCGTGCGTGCGTGCGTGCAGAGGCCCAGCTCTTTTCCTTGTGCGCTTGGGACAGCAGTGCACATGTGTGAGTGTGTGTGTTTGCTTCATTTCAAATGTTCAATCATTTGGATGAACAGAGGCAGAATTGGCAATCATGGGTGAAGCGGCTTAACAAGCATTAATGTAGTAAGCGTGATCATCATTCGCCTGCTGCCTGCAACACTTGAGGTTGTTGTGGTGAAATGTGCTCTTGTAGTTCCTGCTACTGTGCTGGACTCTCCTGGGCCCGACTGGGCTTGCTGTTTGTTTGTTTGTTTATTTATTTATTTATTTATTTATTTATTTGTGTGTGTGTGTGTTGGCACACAGCTGATAAACAGCCCTTCGGGTCTCATTGATCCAGTGCCACCGCCCATGCCTATGAGCCCGCACCATTAGCCATATCAAAGGAGCTATCAAAGTTTACCTCTAATCAGTGAACCAGTGAACCTTTGGCTCAAAGTTGTGCCAAAGTGAATTGCGTACAGGGAAGTCCTTGTGCAAGGACCCTGCCAAGGCTACCTACCTAGCCTTGGCAGGGAAAGAGTTGTCAAGTAGCAAAATGGTTTGAAGAGTCATGCTGCGTGAAGTGCACTAGCCATAGCTGTGGCCAGAGTTGAACTTCTGTTGCCCCTTCCTTTGTCACATGACTTCTCACTTTCAGTGGCTTAAGACGGCAGGGCCGCTGTAATGGCTTCATCGCTTGTGCTAAAGGTGGGGTTAGGAGCTGCCACTCAGTCTAACGAGCCCTTAATAATTAACACTTTTCTTTAATTGTTGTTAGCCGCGATCTGTGAGAGTGACTGAGCCCTTGGGAAAGAAGGACCAGCCTTCAGTACAGAGAGAGTCTCTCTCTCTCTCTCTCTCTCTCTCTCTCTCTCTCACGGCACTTGTTCACTGTTGTTTCTGCTCCCTTTTGTCCTCCTTCCTCTCCCTTCTGACCTCTCCCCCCTACTCTGCCTCTTTTCTCTCCCTCCCTCCTTCTCTCTCTCTCTCCCTCTCTCTCCCTCCCTCTCTCGCTCCTCTGTGTGTGCCACTCTCTGCACATGGCCGCAGCATGTGACACAGAACCGTGCCAGAACACCCCGGATGCCCGCAGCCTCTGCTGTTCCAGGCCTCGTTAAATTTTAAACAAAACAAAGAGGGAGGGGGTAATGGAAGGATGGATGAGAGGAGGAGAAGAAAAGAGAAAGAAGGAAAGCTCGAAAGAAAGCACGTGGGGCCAGGGGAATTTGCATTAGCATCAGTCTCATTCATTCCCCTGCTGGTCCATGCAGCAAGGACAGTCTTTCTCTCTCACTTTCTCTCTCTCTCTCTCTCTTTCTCTCTCACTTTCTCTCTCTCTCTCTCTCTCTCTCTCTCTCTCTCACTGTCACTTTAGCCTTTCTTTTAAAGTGCTACCTTATTCCACTCTGTGTCTCGGAGGGCGTGAAGTTGTGTTACTCATGTTATTAAATGAGCTGAACCTGACTGATGGGGGACTGTGAGCATGTGCAGTGCTGCCTCTCTCAGCCTCTGTTCGCAGTTGACCTCAGTATCCCGCACAGCCAAGCCACTCTCTAAACTCTGTGAGGCGCGTTTGCCAGCCGCATCAGATGAGACAGAAACTCCCCTGTTCCCGATGATGAATCCTCTGCTCTCTCCTTGCATGCCAACAACTTGCCAGCACCCCCCCCCCCCCCACTTCCCCATGCAATATCAGGGTGAGAAGAAAGCCTGTCCCAGAAGAAGGCACGCGGTGGTGGGCGTGAGACCCATCACCCCTCATCTCATAACGTCTCATACAGTAATATCACGCCACGCTGAGCTGAATCACCCCAGAGTCGCAGAGTGGCAAGTACCGGGCAAGTTGCGTGCAACACGAAGCTGAATCGGACAAACCCCCACCATGAGATTCGGTGCCAGGAGAGGATTTGGGACAGTAAACACAACCTTCCAGGTAGCGGCTTATCCCACGGCCTAACTGGTCCAGATATCGGGGGGGGTGTACCATGCCAGATCTGAGACAAATCTAGGCTAAATCTCTCCTCAGCTACTAATGGTGAGGGTATGTGTTCACTTGCTGCCTGCGGAGTACTCTGGGCCAGGGAGTAAGAATGCATTCTGCTTATTGATTATCTATTGATAAGATTCCATTGTGCATCTTGGCCATGGAATGCAGGGTTTTCATGCAGATAGAAGAGAATCAGTGGGAGGTTAAAAGCCTCAGTGGTCCTGGTGCTCTGCATTGGTCAGTGTTTATAAATGCTGCTGCAGGTATGGGCACCAGCAGGAGAGGAACAAGTGAGTATCTTTGTTTAACCCACAATGCATTTCCCCTGCCAACTCATTGTTCTGTAATGCCCATAACTGCAGTCCCCCCCCCCCCCCCCCCCAGGTTTTTAGCCCATGACTGCAATATCCTCAGGTGCATCTGATAAACACTACCTGTTTGGAAAGACAAATTGGAGCGAGGTATGTTTGTGTGTGGGTATAGTATGTGGGCTAACACTGTATGAAGCACTTCTTCATTCACAGAATTATATTGGACATCAGTCAACCTATAGACTGCAAAGAGCCAAGCAGTTAAATCAAATGTTGGAGTAATACTAAGAAATAGGCTGCTCTCCATTTTGAAAACCTCAGCAGGCTGTGAGCAAGCACCACATTCAAGCACTCTTAAAATAGTTCAGAGCACCCATTTTAGAAATGCTAGCCACCCCAACCCCCGTCTCTCAAACCAATCACTACATTACAGTCTAATAGACATGAATATGTTACTAATTCATTGCTGTACAAGTTCATTAGTGGCCTCAGAGGAGAAGTGGTAGAGGTAGAGAACACCATTAAAGGTAAACTATGCAGTATTGGCAATTTCCGTTTTTTGCTTCTTTTTTGCTGGCTCTGTCATGATGAATGTCTGATAAACTCCATCGCTACCTTTTTCTAGCCGGTGCCTGGCGTGTATGTGTATTTGAATGCAGTAAAGCAATTCGTTACAATCGTTATACTTCCTGACACTGAGGCCGTCGGCCCGCCGGCCCACAGTTGCAAGGGTGGTTTTTCCGCTCACAGGCGCTAGGGGGAAGTGAGACGGCCACCATTCAACCGGAAAAAAGTCATATAACCATTCCAATGACTAAAGCTGTTAAATGAAGGTAAATTAAGCTAAAACACTTGCATATTAAGCTAAAAAACCTGCATAGTGTGCCTTTAAAACCAGATTTAAATGCAAATTTGTTACAGTTGGTAAAGGAAAATTCATTCCTGAGTTTTCGTTTGTTTTTGGACTCTTGATCCCAGCTGAGCCATAAAGCCTGAAGCCGCTGCGCTGATTAATGATTTCTCCCAGGTCTTTCACACGCTAATGCACAAATATCCTCTGGAGTGGTGTGGTCAGAGATGCCGATTAAGGAGCCACTCCCGAGTGAGTGAGTGAGCAAAGGATGGAGGGGTGGATGGAGGGAGGGAAGGGGTAAAGGAGAGGGTGAGTGGGAAGGGATGGCTCCCGGGAGGAGTGAAAGAGAGGGAGACGGGAGAGTCCCTCTGCTCCACTTCTGTCAGCCCAGCCGCGAGGGCATTATTAATTCAGGGGGAGCCGGTGGACAGGGGGGAACCCAGGGAGGAGAGCGGGCAGGAGTCACCGGCAGGAAATCAATCACGCACCAATCATGCACCCTGGCATCACCAAACCCCCCCCCCCCCCCCAGCCAATCACAGAACCGTGCCTCTTTCACAAGCCGCCTATCAGAGATGTGAGAAGTGTTAGACCTGCTAAATGTGCTAGTTTAAAGTTTAAACTCTTAAAATGGACCATCCCGGCTGGTGCTTCTTCCCTGTGTCTTTCTAGGTCTAAGTCAGGACACCTCTCCAGAGAAGATCCAAATTTAGTAAAGAGGAGCAATTATTACACACTAGCTAGCGCTCCTCAGACCTTTAGAAAGCTGCAATATTCTCCTGAATTGGCATTGGCCTCAATGGCAGTAAAAACTACCTCTGTGATGATACTTCAGACTTCGGTTGCTGCTATTTACAACTACCATCGTTACCATCTAGTTTCCAAGGTGTGTGCAGCTAGATAGATAGATACTTTATTCATGTGACAGCAAGCTATTTAAAAATCACAAACTCTCGCTGGTAACGTAGCCAGGTTAATTTCCCTCTCTTCTCAAACTGACTATTCAAACATCATGTTTATTTAAGATGTAGGCTAGGCTATATGAAATGCCTAAATGTGGTTGATGTCTGTATAGAGGCACGCATGTGATGGGAAAAAAAAAACTCCTGTGCACGACCTGCCTGCGCGAGGTTGAAATTTCTCGTGCGACAGAGGAAATGGCGCAATTTTGATGTCACATTGTTGCGCTACCGGTCGAAGTGGCGAGTATGTAGTACCCTTTACCTGTGGTCAGCTGTATAGGCCCTGCCCGCCCGCCCACCCGCCCTCCTTCCTCTGTCTGATGGGTCACTGTGACCTTTGTCCGTGGCTACATTTTAACATGACCCCTCTTAGTCCTCTGCTGTCGTAATGTCATTGTGGGAGTGAATGACACACCGGTATGATTTAGGGAGCAGTAGTCTGAGAAATTGTCAGTAATCTGAACATTTTTGTTTTCATTATCAAACTAGCGTGACTAACTTTTATATCCTGAACTGGGTCTTTATCTATCTTTGCTAGGCCAGGAGAGGGACGCTTGTGTGCAAATATTATCCATAAATAAACACATAAACAAGTAAACCTGGTTAACATGTTCTTTAGTGAGTGTCAGCATGGGCCTTACCATGGCTGACCAGTGACCAGCCCTAAAGTCTAGGCCTACACGCAGGCAGTATTCCAGTTGCTGGCTTATCTCCTTGGCCACTGACACCGAGGACGTCTCTGTGTCTCTCTTTATGTACACTACAGTGTCCACATTGCCACCTGTGTAAGGCACACACACACACACACACACAGACACACACAGATGTGGGTAAGCCCACCTTCTGGGTTTATAGTGTTTCATTACATTTGCATTGCCCTGTTAGCAGAAGCTTTTATCTGGAGTGATCTGTGTAGCACAGCAGGGCTAGCCTGTGCATGTCATCAGATCAGGTACTCTGGGCATTGAATCCTTTAGCTTGGCATTCTGTGGGCCGTGCTTTAGCTTTTGAGTCACATGGGGGGCGTGGTGGGACGTTGGCAGTGCTGCTTGGCAGAGCTGTTTATAGCCGTCTCCATGTGCTTTAGAGTGGTGGTGCCAACAAAATGACATCGAAGTGGGGTCACGGACAGCCTCAGAGAGGTACAGCTGGCTTAATGCAGCATTTTGACCATCATCCAGAAAAAGGAACGTTGACAGACAATAAGAGAGACTTGGACTTAAATGATTCTTTCGAGTCCATACAAACAACAGTTAATCAGTCAGTGTTATCTATAGGTGGGGTTCCCAAACTTTTCCTTGACAAGGCCCCCCAATTACCACTAGGTTCTGGCCAAGGACCCCTTGATGTGTTATTAAACCCATCGACAATACAACGGCAAATTTAAAAATACATTAAGCTAATCCTAATAATTATTTTAGCCACAAGCACTTTGTGATGGAGCATACAGTGTGTAAAATTACATTTGGGGCTTTCTGCTATACGAGAGCTATCACTCTACTATTATTCCCAGTCATTATCATGGAAAATAATGTTCAGATATGCGACAAATTATTATAATGGCATTGTATAACAACCCTCATAGTAATGGGCATATTTAAAATTTTTCAAATGTATTTATTTGTTGCTTTTATTTTTCTTTCCAACTTGCTGAGGCCCCCCCTGGCACCCCCCCGCGGCCCCCACTTTGAAAACCACTGATCTATAGTGTTATCCCGATTATGGCCACTTCATGCATAGGGTGCTTATTTCCGCAGTTTCACATTGAGGATGCATTCCCAGCAGTGTGCAATCTCATCTGGCTGTGTTGTTGTTGCACCCCTGACAGGAATGTGCAGTTGATAGATACTGAGCTGAACACCAAGCGTGTCAGGTGAGTTGTTTTTTTTTTTTTGCTTTGGGGTAGGCAGATAAAGGCTTGCATTCAAGCACCGCCATTATCAAATGACCCCATCACTGCACGACACCATCGTCCCCACAGAAACGGGATTGGCTTTCCCGTCACACGGCCGTCCGTGTTGACTGAAAATGAAAACATAAGAGAAACTCGAAACCAAAAAGCACCACTGCACTGCACTGACAGCCCATGGCATGTGATCAGCCTGATCAAAATGGAAATGTGGTAATGTTGGCCATTAAGGTGCAGTCCGGACTTTAACACGATGTAGTCTGGACCAAGCCTGTGAACACAACTGGAAGGTGTGTGTGTGTGTGTGTGTGTGTTGGGGGGGTGAGGGGGGGAATCTTCAAGGAAAGTAGGAAACTACAGTTTCCTACTGTCTGTATTCAGTTTAGATTTAGTGATGGCCATTTAACCTGGTCAGCCCTCCACGTCGTCTTCTGAGCGGTGCCTGACTGGAGCGTCTGCCGTGGCTCTGCTCTGCTCTGCACCTGACCCCGTGGTGACCAGCCTTGCGTGGGCCGGGCCGGGCCGGGCCCTTTCCTCTTCCTGTTCCCCTGTTCCTCTTCCCCTCTCGGGTGTCGGCCTCCCCCACCCCCACTGTCGTGGCCCGGAGGGGATTACAACACCAGATCCGCTCCGAGGGAGGGCTCAGGGGCTCAGACGCTCCAGCTATTGCTGTCTCACTCTCACTGACTGTCTCGCTCTCACACTGTCTGGACACTGTCCTGTCTGGCTGTCCCTATATGGGGACATCCTTTTGGTTGGCATGTCGCCCTTCTGTCATAGTTTGTCCCAGTGCAAGCTGTTTTCTGCCCACAGGTCGAGAGGATGGCCTGAGGGGACAGCTTGGTGCTAGCTAGCTAGCTAGCTTGTTAAGGCTACACTGGAAGCCTGTTTAAACCCGGCCTGTGTGTGCAAATGGATTAGCGCGACACATGCTAGTGAGGAGACTGCTGTAGCACGTGTCTGCTGTGCTGTGGATGTGGCTATGCAGTTTAGCATGCTTTTGACAGTTAACCATGCTTTCAACAGCAGGAAGGCATTTCACTTAAATTTACCCCATAAGAGTGTGGTGGTGTGTGCTTGTTTGTTCATCAAAGTGGTTGTGTTGTTTTAGCATGTGTGCTACAACAACAAGAATGTCCATCATTGCAAACACTTTGTCACGCTTTGGACTTTCTTCAGCATTCCTGTGTGTATGAGTGTGTGTGGAGGTGTGTGTGTGTGTGTGTGTGTGTGTGTGTGTGTGTGTGTGTGTTTGCACTTGCACAGTGCATGTATATATGCAGCCTGTTAAGTTGAGCTGCCTTGTCATGGTCACATATTAGATGTCTTATTTTTGGGAGGGAGTTAGCAGTGGAATGTTGTCATCTAATGGTCACTCAACTGTTCAGTGTTAAAGGCATGTGTGTAGGACGCTTCTTTTTTCAACATCTTTTCCATTTGGCATACAGGTTTTGTATGTGGGGGCGAACTGTGTAGGGGAAACGGAAGACAATTTATGATTGAGAAAATAATCTGACAATTTCCTGTATGTGTTTGTGTTCCATGAATGTGTTTGTGTTCAAAGAAAAGAAGTCGTCCTCACTTCCTTAAAGATGAGTGAAAATGGCATACGTTTATTTGTAAATAGCTTGCGTCATAACCCTGTGGCTGTTTTCAAAAAAGGAGGAGAACACGACTGCCTGTAGGCCTACACTTCTTCCAATGACCTGCCACATTCTGCTAGTAATCCACTCAGATTAGTCATAGCCAAGGTGATGTTGAAGATAAACAAGTGAAAATGAATGTCCAAAGCCCAGCAGAATGGTATGTAGTCCTGTAGCCTATACATAGACTTGGCTATAGTCTGGTCTCATGCCGTGTCACTACGTGCATGCACTCTTCCCCATTCGCTCCTTCTCACTCACACACAATCTCACTCTCTCCGCCTCTGCGTCTCTCTCTCTCTCTCTCTCTCTCTCTCTCTCTCTCTCTCTCTCCCTCTCTCTCCCCCTCTCTCCCCCTGTCCCCTGAGGCCACTCACTCTAGCGGTCTTATATAACAGGAATCCCAGCCCTGCTGTCAGAGCATTATTCTAGAGGAATCACTGTGGCTGGCTGGGCTGTGTGAACTGCGTGTGTGTGTGTGTGTGTATGTGTGTGCCTCCATTTTTCTCTCTCTCTCTGTCTCTCTCTCTCTGTCTTTTTGTCCCTCGTTCATCTACTTCAGTGTGTGTCTGGGTGGACTTGTTTTCAGTCCAAGGGTTAAGGCCTAATCAGGTGAGAATGCCACCATGCCAGGTGGAAGTGATGCAGATCCAGTAAGAATCCGGTAGTTATTGCCAATAGGGTGAAAAAGGAATATATATTTGTAAACAAAACTTGCTTTGCTAAATACCAACTTGAAATCCTAGTGTGGGCTATCTCTCTCATGAAAGAATACGGCTACCATGCATGTCTCGCAAAATAAGCTAGTGTTTGGAGAGACTGCGCGATGCCTGGCCATGCACATGTTTGATTAGGCCATCTGATTCACACAAAGCCGCAGGCACTGGGCACTGCGCTTGGTCAGAAGCAGAAGTGAGAGAGCGAGTGGGCAGTGCTCACACTGGTATGATGAGACTGGCGCTTGTGCCACGCCACACCACCAAGAGTGAAAGCGTAGCGAGGGTAGAGGTCGTGTGAACGCCAGAGCGAGACGGCCACCCACGAGAAATGACATCACAATCCAACATATTGATGGGAGCAAATTTAGGTCGACAAGTGATTGTTGGATTGTTATCGTATGTATTGGTACGTTTTCAGTGTATTGTCTGGCCTAAGGCGTTATTGAATTGGGCCATGCACATGTGCTAGCATGACTAATGCATTTGCCTGCCTTAATGCAAATGTACATTGGTGTAATTGTAACTGTGTTTGTGTTTGTGTTTGTGTGTGTGTGTGTGTGTGTGTGTGTGTGTGTGTGTGTGTGTGTGTGTGTGTGTGTGTGTGTGTGTGTGTGTGTGTGTGTGTGTGTGTGTGCGTGTGTGTGTGCGCGTGTGCTGTCCCTGCCCCCTGTAACTGTAGCATGCAGCTGATGCTCACTTAGCATCACACCACTCCAGCAGTTTGGCCCCAGGGTGTGCACAGCGATGTTCTCACTCTCTCACTCCCACTCTCACTCTCTCTCTCTCACTCCCCCTCTCTCTCTCTTTCACTCCCCCTCATTCATTACTTGTTTCCTCCATTCACTTACCTTCTCTCCCTAGTCCTCCTCTATCTCAGCTTAGTTCTCACACACAAAGTAAGCCTCTCTGACTGATGGACCAGTTAAGAGTCTTGAATATAGTTGATGCTCTTTACAAATCACCACTATGCACATTTGATCTCCCCTTATGTTTCCAGACAGTGTGTACACACACACACACACACACACACACACACACACCCAGGCTAGTTCTGAATCAGGGCTTGAAATTAACTTTTTTTCTCAGTGTCCCGAAGCTGTCCAGAATTCTACTTGGCACTGTCCCGGACTTAACCACCAGTGTCCCAAATTCAAGTTCTTGTTTTTTCCCATTCTATATAATAAACAGCATAATAATCAGTAACTTGCATCACATAATTAACTTATTCTGGTCCACCATGTAAGTTCTGAACACTTAATTTATTAAACACACAACACTAATTTTCGGAGTTTGGGACCAGTTTCTTAGTGAAAAGTAGGATGGGAAATTACCACAAAGCTGTCAGATAGGCTACTCTCCGGTATTCGTTTATTTTCTTAATAGCCTATAGCTTAGAACTGCCACAGCAAGATGTCAAATGCTAACTTAAATAACCGTTTTCATAGTTATAGGCTACCTTGCAAACACTCGTTTTGTCAAATCACAGTTGCAGTAGGCTATTTAGCTCAGCATTGTATTAGTGACGTTTCGTCCGTCACTGACAGAAAACACGCAGCGTTTTAGTCAAAGAGGACTGTCATCTCGTTTCTTTTTAGAACACCATTGTAACCATAGGCCTACACTATCAGTCAAAAATGTTCACAATGTCATGAAAAAAAAATGCTTTTTCCTAGCCTACCTGCTTGCTAGTTAGGTAAGTTAAGGAATATCGGAAAGTGAAAGAATATCTGAGGCATATCGTGGCCCACTGGTCAGCACTCTGGACTTGTAACCGGAGGGTTGCCGGTTCGAGCCCCGACCAGTGGGCCACGGCTGAAGTGCCCTTGAGCAAGGCACCTAACCCCTCACTGCTCCCCGAGCGCCGCCATTGTAGCAGGCAGCTCACTGCGCCGGGATTAGTGTGTGCTTCACCTCACTGTGTGTTCACTGTGTGCTGTTTGTTTCACTAATTCACCGATTGGGTTAAATGCAGAGACCAAATTTCCCTCATGGGATCAAAAAAGTATATATACTTATACTTATCACCTGTGCCCTATTTTTGTGTCGGCCTATGTGTCACTTAGGCTAATTCATTTTTATACAGAACCAAGATGGCAGATTCCTAAGGAAACGCAAGCACCCATCCCATTTGGGTATCTTATACTGTATTTGTACCAAAAATGACATTGTAGCCTTCAGTGATTCGAAGAGCAGTAAACAGTGTTGTAAGGCTGCGTGTAGCCTACAAAACAGATTCTTAACAGAGTAACTATTTTGCAGTTTTCTTTGCCATTTTTTCTACTGTCCCAGAGTTGTTCCAGACATCATTCTATTGTGTCCCGGAAGCATTTTTTATGGTCCCCGGGACGTTGGGACATCGCTAATTTCGAGCCCTGGTCTGAATGTGTATGAGAGTGAGTGAAGGGAACATGGAGAGACTATAATCTCCCCTTCTGTGGTTGCCGATCAAAGGGCTTGTGTTTTCAATGAGGAGTTTCGTAACACACTCTCGCACACACCAACACTAGGCCGAGATCTCGACCCCATTCTCCCTCTCCCTCTCACACACACACACACACATATTACATAACAGAAGTAGAGAGCGGGCACGGGCCAGTTGATTTGCGTCAAGATCCAAAGGCCAAACACACACACACACACACACACACACACACACACACATTCGGAGTGACACCTGAGCTCACATGGGAACGTGAGCGCAGAACAGAGTGCTTGAGGGCCACCAGAAGCTTGTTAATGTAATGGGATTGCCAAACAGGCTAACATGATGATGGCCCTTCACTCCCTCTTCCTAGTAGCTTTGAAGTTCCAGTTTGTAGAAAAGGAGGATCAACTGCGTGGGCACACGGACATATCCTTACCAGTGGCATTAATGGGGAAGTCAAGCTAAAGTTCATAGCCTTGTTTTTACGAATCTACCAATTCACATACAGCCTCATTGTAAATAAATATAAATCTTAGCCACACACACTCTCTGCAAATGGCTTGGCTTGTAATGGTTTATTGCTTTATATTTCATGCAATATTGCGTGCTGTTAATGGCAAACACTACAGCTGTTGGCACTGGTGAGATCTTTTGCAAGTAAAAAAAAAAGAAATTGTGTCTCCTTAAGACACATAAGTAGGCTTAGCAAAGTAGGGAGTTGATCTTTAAATAGTCGGGGAAGAGCGCTAGACACGTGCGTGAGCGAAAGGGATAAGCTTCACCGGCCGTCAATGGACACTCTTTCCTGTCCCAACCACTATGGATTATCCTCTGCTTTTCTTTTTCTTACTTTCTTTTTCTCTTTTTTGTTCTTTCCTTCTTTCTTTCTTTCTTTCTTTCAAAAAATTATTTGATCTCTCTCTCTCTCTCTCTCTCTCTCTCTCTCTCTCTCTCTCTCTCTCTCTCTCTCTCTCTCTCTATCTGTACAAGAACTAGGCTGCTTGCTGTCAACCAGTCTGATGGAACATGATGATCTCTTTGCCTGCGCCTCCCATCACACACACACACACACACATAGCGAGCGTATGAATGCTGCTCAGGGAGTACTGTGAATGTGAAGGAATCCTGCCTGTATAAGCACTGTGTGTGTGTGTGTGTGTGTGTGTGTGTGTGTGTGTGTGTTTGCACACATACCTGTGTGAGAGGCAGATGTGGAGTGGGGAGACACTGCTGAAGCCACTGCCCACTGCCGTGTGTAAGCCACAGTTCCATAAAGGCCCCAGAGTTGGGCTCTACGTGTAAGTGGGCCAAGCGCTCTCAAGTCAAACAAAGATTATCCAGTGTTGTAAAACACTCGGCTGCTTCAGGTCGGCCAATGAGGCTCCTCTTGTTCCCCCTGCTCGCTACTGCCTCTAGTGGCCCCTGATGGGACAGTCACACTGAAGACCGCTGTTAGTCCGTCCATCCATCCGGCCAGTAGCCAGCCCCACAGCAGGTGATAACCGCACGTCATTGTCTGCAGGAACAGCTGATAAGGATCATTAATCAGATCTGGGCAAGGTGGAGATGTGTGCACACACACACACATAGCCAGCCAGCCTCCACAGTTGAGCCCGTCTACCCCTGCGGGGCGGCTACTCCGGTAGCGGGCCGGTAGATGGACAGAAGGAGCAGGAAAAGGGAAATGGACTAAAGCAAGTCTTGTTTAAACATTAATGGGAACATCGGTATGGGTTCAGCACACACACACTGTACACACTCGTACTGTACGCAGCCTGCTTTTGTTAAGTAAACTCTAAATGAAACATCCGGTGGCGTGAGGTGGGGTGAATAATTAAGTTGGCCACTGGACGAGCCCGGCGTGTCTGCCTTGTAAAACGTGTCCCAAGCCTGCTGACTGCGGAAGAGTGTGCGCCTGTGCCCTTCGCTCTCTGCAGCCACACAAGATTAACCAGTAACCCACATTAGGCAGCGCCCATGCCAATGCAAATCTACATGCTTATTGCTATCGCAGTACTTTGCATGGACAAACCTCCGTGTGTGTGTGTGTGTCTGTGAGGGTGTGAATGGCAGCATCACAATGCAAGAGGTAGGCCAAGGCCAAGCACACAAGTAGTGTATTATGTTTGTGTTTTTCAGGTTGTCTTTAGTTACATGCAGAAAGTGTGTGTGTGTGTGTCCGTGTGCGTGTGTGTGTGTGCGCGCGCGTCTTACAAGCCTGCACAGCAGTGGCAGTCTGGATGCCAGGACATCACTACGACATTCATCAGACAATTAATTATCCTCCCCACCCCTGCCTGCGATAGGACGAGCACTCGCGCCATGGAAACCAGAGAGACAGATTGGAGAGGAGAGCAGGAGGAGGAGGCGAGAGAGAGAGAGAGAAAGGGAAAAAAAGGTGTGGAGGGCTGTTTTTGGATCTCTTCCTGGAACATGTCTTGAGTTAGTGTAGGCTGAAAGATGCTCCGTTGTTTGTGTGACGGGAGGCAGAGGAATGAAATAAACGTCAGTTTTATGTCATGCCCTAAGAGACTATGCAGTGTGCTTACATCAGCATCTGTCCAAACTGTGTGGACACCTACTCTCTCACACACACACACACACACACACACTGTCTTACTCTTACACAAAACAGAATGACATAGCACCATACCACACATAGGCTAAATACTTGAGCTCCCTCGGAAACGACAACACCCACCATCATGATGCGAATAGCCATAATCATCTCACACGGCGGAGGAACGCCTCTCTTGTGTACTGCGGGTAGGAAATGCACACGGAGCACAGTGTTGCTGCTGCTGCTGACAGAAACGCGTTCAGGGTGGGTCATCACAAAAGGTTAAGGGGTAAAACGGAGACATGGGGCTGCACAGGTCGACAGAGTACACGGACACACATGTACACACACACACACACACAGATTGTTTAGCAGACACACTAACCCCCAACCCTCTCCCTCCTCCGCCAATCTCACCTCCCCTCGCTGCCTCGAAAATCTGTTGCGCAGGAAGCTTTCGCCGGGGAACGTCTGGGAACGTGGAAAGCGGGGTATTTAGCAGATTTAAAAGCCGCTAATTGAGGATTAAGTCCCTGGTAACAGTGGGAAAGTGTCAAATTCAGACTGTGCACTATGTGCTCTCTCTGTCTCTGTCTCTCTCACTCTCTCTCTCAAACACACACACACACACACACACACACACACACACACACACACTCTTCATTACCCATCCTCTCCCAGTGTGGCGGCTGTTTGGTGGTGTATGTGGCTGGCAGGCTGGGTAATTAAGAACCCTCACCTAGCATGCATGTCTCCACTGCTAGGAAGGGGGATTGCATCTGCTTTGGAAGGACTTGCATGACATCTATAGAACACACACACACACACACACACACACACACAAGGTGAGAAAGAGAGGTGCTGAACAGGTGTGAGTGAGTGAGGAGGAGGTAAAGTAGGGAGGGGGGGGCGGGGGGGCACCAGGGGAGCAGATGGAGAAGACCATTGAGGAATGTAAGGAATTTTATTGTGGGGTGGATCTTGGAGAATTCCCAAATCTTGGTGGTGTAAGGACCACTGGGAGTTACGACAAAGTCCTTTTAGGCAAGTCCCTCCACTCGGCGGCCATATGACTTTTTGGGCATCGTCGGGCATCCATTTCGGCAGAAATGCGCGTGCGCAAGGCTTCACGACACCAATCTTGCTCCAGCGGCGAGATCATAATACATGATTGGCTCAATGTATTCACATGTCGACGTTTTGCCGAGGAAGGGGTGGGATATGTGTAGACAACGGCCATATTGGCGTGACAAACTAGCCCCATGCATTTCTATGGAGTATTTTTTGAGTGCTGTGTCTCCTCATTAGAAAGTGTCTGGTTACGATGAGTCCATGCCTCCACGCCCTACCTCCATGGCCCAAGGCTGACTCTGTCCTCAGGCTCTGGCCTCCCTCTCTTGTCTCCCAGCTGCCTGTTATCAGCAGAGGGTCTAACCAGGTCCAGTGTCCGTAGGAGAGGGCATGGAGGACACTGCTAGCCTTTACCCCAGACTAGCCCAGCCATTAACCGCAGACATGGCTTGAGACGGACCTCACTCCATGCTGTAGTGCCTGTTCCTGAGCTGTCATTGCTGCTGCTGCTGGGACTGTGTGTGTGTGTGTGTGTGTGTGTGTGTGTGCTGGCACTGAGTCATCAGGGCTGAGAGAGAGGGGTAGAATGATCCAGGGACAGAGAAGGGAGAGGGTAGGGGGAAGGAGGAGGGCAGCCCGCTCTGATGACAACACAAACACACACTCTCATCTGGTGCCACGTGCAGCCTGGCCACACTGGAGCGCAACACTGGGGCTATTTACAGGCTGCAGTCACAGCTGCTGTCTCTCTCTCTCTTTCTCTCTCTTTCTTTCTCTCTCTTTCTTTCTCTCTCTCTTTCTCTCTCTCACTTTTTCTTTCTTTCTCTCTCTCTCTCTTTCTCTCTCTCTACCACACCCTCGCCTTCTCTCTGTCCTTCTTCCTCTCTGGCCTGGGTCATTATATGCCAGCTTGGTCTCTTCTGCTGCTCAGGTGTGCTTTGGCTTGGCGTTGGCAGTCAGGTCTTCAGGTCGACTCCCACGCAAGGGCTATTAGCTCCACCAGCAGCCCAGCTCAGAAAAGAACAGATCAGATCAGACCAGACCAGACCAGGCTGGCATCTCTAAACACGATCCAACCTTGCACTGCCACACTGAGTGTGTGTGTGTGTGTGTGTGTGTGTGTGTGTGTGTGTGTGTGTGTGTGTGTGTGTGTGTGTGTGTGTGTGTGTGTGTGTGTCTCGGGTCCCTGTTGGTTCGTCCGTGATGCTCCACTCTGCTTTGCACGTGGGGGGGGTTCTGACACACAGCGTGCGCTCTAGACCGCCTGCCTGCAATGTGGGACAGAGCCCTGAGGTACGCACTACGCAGCGGCCACGCTCGGCCCGGATGCAGGGAGATGGCACTCTTCCTCTCCTCCTCCTCCTCTTCATCCTCCGCCTCCTCCTCATCCTCAGCTGATTGTAATATATAACGAGCCGCGGTGAGGGAGCTAGCCTGGCCTCATTCTCGGAGGAGACGAGAGAGAGAGAGCGCTGACCTGCTTAAGAGGCCCCCTCCTGTTCTTGCCTGCGCCGGCACTGCGTGTGCGTACATGCTCCAGCTGTTGGAGCAGCCAGGGACGACCCTGTGCGTGAGCTCCAGCTGTTGGTGACGTCAGGGAGGCCGTGGGTCCCCTTTGGAAGGCCTGTGCTGTGAGCCACCCACCTAGAGGAATTCTAGCTGGTAAACTCACAGGAAGCACACACATATTGTCTAGATATTGACAGTATTTACCTTATACCAGGTATGTCACTTCAAATAGACACTCACTGAAAGAGTGCTAGCTTTAGCTACTACCTATTTTTTCTTTTGGGCCTGCGCTAGTTCTAGCTGCGCTGGTTGCTGTACTTCTGTGAAGCAGGAAGCCATCTGTCTGTCTTGGGCTGACATGCAGGCCCGTTTGTGAAGCCTAGCTGCACAGTAGACACGTGCAGTCCCGGTGAGGGTCTGTGCTCGGCTATTATTGTCGGCTTTGACGTGGATGTTACGCGCACAGGATTGTTCTGTCTGTTACACATTGTTTGTTTGTGTGTGTGTGTAAGTTTATGGAGGGGAGTATGTGCTGGTGTGTTTAGCCGCACTCCTGTCTGTGTGTGTGTGGGGGGGGGGGGGGGGCTACTGAGGGAGAGGCTGCTGTACACGGCAAGGGGAAACGGAGGCTTTTCCTGCTCGACTCAAAGGGAAGGAAGTCTTCCTCAATGACAGACAACACACCCACGACAACATATACACCATGAACACACACCCAACCTTCCACAAATATACATTACACACCACACACACACACACTCACACACACACACACACGTACACATGTACACACACACGTACACACACACACACACACACACACACGTACGCACGCACACACACACACACAAACAAACACACACAAACTCAAACACCACAACACCCCCCTCGCCCCAACCCTTAAGACACAAGAATGCACACACACGCGCACACACACACACACACACACACACACACACACACACACACACACACACACACACACACACACACACACACACACACACACACACAGTGTTGCTTGGGCCGAAGCACGCAGTTCATGTAGCTTCCTCCACCCACCCACTCAGCCAGCCCAGTCCCTCCACCTCCCCAGCTCTCGTCAGCAGAGCGCCTGGCCCGCGCTCCTCCTTTCCGCTCTCACAGGCAGCCTCCTCACCACCGCAGCGCTCTGCAAGGCACGCAGCCACAGAGATTGCCAGCATGCCCTTCACCTCTCCGGCCAGGACACCAGCCAGTGGCCAGCCAGCCAGACGGTCCGTCTGTCGGCCGGTCGGTCAGTCGGCCCCTGAGAGAGCCCTCACCCGCTGGGCTCCTGGCTAATGAAGGAGCAGAGTGGCGGTCTGAGGCGTGTAAAGCGCGCTCTCTCTGCTCCTAAAGAGGAAGGACGCGGGGACGCTCACATTCTGCTGCCCCACCCCTGGGCTCTATGTGTGCAGTGAATGTGGTGGTGGTGGTGGTAATGGGGCTGGGTGGTGCTCTCCATCACTGTGGCAGGTCAGGGGCAGAGGGGTCATAAAGACTTCAGCCCCCAGAGTCCCCAGATCAGCCTTTCTCCTCCTTCGCCTACTCTGAGCTTCACAGAGCTCACAGCCAGCTGGCCTGCCTTTCTGTCTGTCTGTCTGTCTGTCTGTCTGTGTCTCTGTCCTCCTGCCCTGCCTGTCGTCCTGCCTGCCCGCCCGCCTGTCGTCCGTCATGCTGGAGAGCTGTTATCGCTTGGCACTTCTACCGCACATTGTTCCTTTTTTTAGACCATTTGTTCCTGTTTGGACAACATAGTACAGCAGATACAATCATATGGGTGTTCCATCTCTGTCAGAGAGAGACACACACAAGAACACCAGTGTGTGTGTGGTGTGTGTGTGTCTGTGTGTGTGTGTGTTTCTGTGGACCGAGAGCATTGGTTTGGGTGATTTATGCATGACAGGTATGTTTAATCATGCCTTCCCTTTTCTGTTGCATTTGAAGCCATGGAAAATTGCTTCAGCTATTTGCCATGTAAAGGCTTTTGCATAATTTCCAGTTGACCTTGTTTAGCATTGTTCCTGTTGTGGGAGTTGTAGATCCCCAAGATCACACCTGAGTATTTATACCAAAATCCCAAATGTCCAGCCTCGGTGGTCATTTCTCTTGGCGTGGCTAGATCCGTTGACAGGAATGAGTTGGGGGAATTTTCACCTGGGGGAATTTTCATCACCTGTGGTTTTCCATAGGGTTCTTTCAGAGGCACTAGTGCGCTGGTAGAACATGTCCTCAGCTGTACCCACATTGGACCACTGATGTGGGATCAGTTCTAGGCTTCCTGACTGTATGTCATTCTCTCGTGCACCTGCTCGCCACATTGGACCACTGATGTGGGATCAGTTCTGGGCTTCCTGACTGTATGTCGTTCTCTCGTGCACCTGCGCGCCAGCCCCAGGTCTGTCAGAACAGGGCAGGCAATGAAGCGTCTCGTCTCGTCACTGTGTCGTCCAACAGGCTGGCCTATGAGCTGGACCATAGCCAGAGGTGTGTAGAGCTTTGCCGGCTCCAGCCAGAGTCTACATGTAGAACAGATGCCCTGGGTGTCGGGGCTAACAGCGTAGACTCAAGAAAATAGCCCGATGTGAAATGATTCAGCACAGTGAGAGCAGTGTTCTAGTACTTTTCCTAGTTGCCATCTAGCTCAACGCAGTGTTAAACCGAGGCTGACATGACAAGGTAGCAGGACTTAAGCCTTGTGGAGATGCTCCTCACAAAGAGTTGGTTGTGTTCAGCTCAAAGTCTGCTACGGGAGTCGGTGCGGACTCCAGACGCAGGCTGAACCGTGGCAGGCAGCTAGGGATGTAACGGTATGAAAATGTAACCTCACGGTTATAGTGACCAAAATTATCACGGTTTTCGGTATTATCACGGTATTTTAAAAGTGTAGTCAAGCTGAAATAGTTTGTGTCCCTTTCACTTTTTCATGTTTAATTGTTATTATTGCTTATGTGCTTATAGCTTAACTTGCCCTACCATGACTTGGAGTTTGCTATTTCTGTTATTTGTGTCCAATGAGTGAGACCAAAGTAAGCGTTCAAAATAAAACTTTAGGCTACTGTGTTCTCCTGATAAGGTGAGCGGAATGGATTTCATGTGGACGCGAACATAAAAAGACGCAGAGTGGCTAAATGATACAGAGCACGTTTTGCGGTGAAAATGTTCCGCCTTTTAAAATCAGGTGTAGCCTAATCCGAATCGCAGTTAAATCCATAAATTAGATATCAGAATCAGTAGGGTAGGCTACCAGTTTTGTTTCATTGTACCAGGCCTACTGTATGTCAAAAAGCAGGCTCAGATGAAGCTGAGAAGAATTAAACACACAGTTTCAACACCGCGGTAATCAACTGTGATAATTATGATATTTCAAAAGAAAACAGTAATTGTTATCGTCAACATTTTTATCGCGGTTTACCATTATACCGGTAATCGTTACATCCCTACAGGCAGCAAAGCAGCAGTGCTGACCTGGGGTCAGTGAAATCTAATGCCAGCGCCGGTGGTGGTGACGGCGACAGTGTCCTCAGCTGTCAGCGCCACAGACGTCCTGTGTGGCCGTTGTTAGCTTGTGTATCACTTTCAGCCCTCTGCACTCTGCGGGAGGCAGACCTGGGCCTCACTTTCTCTCTCACGTGTGTGTGAGTGTGTACACGTGCGCGTTTGTGTATGTTTGTGTGCCACCAAGTGTGCATGTCTTTTCACCCCTCCGCAGGGCATCACAAACCCCTGCCCCAATACTAGCTCACTGTTGCGTTGCTATTCCATTAGATGCTAACCTAACTCTCTCTCTCTCTCTCTCTCTCTCTCTCTCTCTCTCTCTCTCTCTCCGTCTCTCCCCTCAGGGAAGCCCCACGGTATCGAGAGCTCGGAGCGCGTGCAGCTCTCGGGGACATATAATGTGCGCAAGGGGAAGCTGCAGCTGCCGGTGAACCGCTGGAGCCGTCGGCAGGTCATCCTGTGCGGCACCTGCCTCATGGTGTCCTCCGTCAAGGCCAGCCACACGGGCAAGATGCATATCCTGCCCCTCATCGGAGGAAAGGTGAGCAAGGGCCTACACACACACACACACACACTCACACTCATACTCACGCATCAGCAGTGGCGGTCACACTACCAAGATCATAATCTGCCCCTTGTTTGTATGGAAATACACTCTTTAATGCTCCTCTGCCCTCTATCAATCTATCTCTATCCCCTCTACTGTATTTGTGTTTAACCTCTGTTGCAACATCTATCTCACACACACACACACACACACACACACACACACACACACACACACACACACACACACACACACACACACACACACACACACACACACACACAGAGCAGGGTTTCCATTTTCACTGAGTAATCAGTGATGAAGTTCTTGGCTGAAATGAACATTTTGCTTTTGCTTTAGCTATTTATTCAGTATGCACTCTTATTGAGTGGACTGTTGAACCACATCATGCTCACATTAACCTTTTCCCAAAGCAGCTGCAGCATTAAAAGGGTTCACTTTACATCAACTTAAGGACTGAACTGAGTAGTGGAGAAAGAGGACGCACAAAGTTAATTGTGTAAATGAATTCAGTTCAGCAGAGTATGTGTTTCAAAATAGCATTACAGCATTATTACACATGCACGGGCTGGGCAAGTGTTGTCCTCCACACAGTACCTGAGTCGCCAGGCCAAGCGATGGGAAGTCATTGAAAGTCTCTGGAGCTACACTAGCTAGCTGTGGTGGCACATTGTTACAGCCTGGCTTGTAGTCCTGTAGTTCAACCCATCAAAATGTGTCATTCTTTTTTCATATCGTGGACTATTTAAGCACACATTAATGCTGAATGCATATTATAGGTTTTGAGCAACATATGCTGCCATCCAGACAATGTTGTGTCTTTTGTCTCAGGAAAGGCCTTGAATATACTGTATATTATAGCAGTATGGTGAGGGTGAGAGAGAGGGTGAGAGAGAGGGTGAGAGAGAGAGAGAGAGAGAGAGAGTCTCTTAAGACTTGTCACTTTTGGTGCATCATGGAATGAAAAACATGATTAAGAAGTCCCCAGACTATTGAGCACACACGCACACTCTCTCTCTCTCTCTCTCACTCACTCACTCAGTCCTTAAGTCAGGTCAGCACATCAGTCTTCCACATGTCCTAAGGACAGCAGAGTAGGTCAGGCCATCTTACTCATGCCACTCATGTGTGCCATCGTCTGGCCCAATCATGTCCCTGTGGGACGCTCCGAGGTCCAGACACACACACAGCAGGAGCAGGGGACAGACTTCAGACTCCAAGCCAATAGCGGAGTGCAGGGAAAAGCCTTTTTTTATTAAGAGTCTGCTCCGACGCTGAGACGGAGCTTTAAATAGCACACGCTGCCTGTCCTGCTGCGATGGGCATTAGCATCCCGTGCGTTAGCATTAGCATTGCATATTGTGTGCAAAGGACCACAGGCCCAGGGGCTTGCAGTAAGCTGAACTGTAGCGTTGCTTCTCTGCCTCCTGGAGGAAGATAAATGAGGCAGATATTTCTGGCGCTCTGTCATAGCACCTTCCCTCCTGGACAGAGCCCATCACCGACCTCAGCATGAACCAGTT